>NC_134364.1:49026433-49248933 GCF_048569485.1 Anomaloglossus baeobatrachus | reverse complement strand
TGGATGACTAGCACGGGTAAAACAAGACAACTAGGGGCTATAACCCCCAGCAGTCTGCTTTACCATGACTGGTTGCCAAAAATTGAGGCTCCCATGATGATTTTTGAAATAATTTAAAGAAAATGGCGTCGGGTCCCCCCATTTTTCATAACCTTCTACAGTAAGGCCGAATGTTGGGGGCTGGCATTATCTAGTGTGGGAAGGCCCATTTGTTATTTGGCCCTTCCCAGTCTAAATATTGCAGCCCACAGCAGCACAGAATTGGTGCATCATGAGATGTGCCAATTCTGGCTCTTTAAACTGGCTCTTCCTGATTGCCCTGTTGTGTTGGCAATTGGGGTAATATATGGCGTTTGATGACAGCTGTGATATGTCAAAAATCCCAGCTGCCATCAAGCCTAGGTTAGTCAAAGAGAGGCATCTGAACACCCCTCATTACTAACTGTGTAAGTCAAAAGAAATAAACGCAAACACAGAGAAAAATCCTTTATTTGAAATAAAAACCACACACCTTTTGTTCACCTCTTTATTAACACCCCTACAAGTGTGACATAATCCACAAGACGTTCCACAAGGCTCCCGGAACTGCTACATCCGGAGTCGGCTGTGATGGAAAATGCTACCGATCACTGGAAACTCTGGGACAAACAGACGGCAGTGCGAGAGCCCTGTTTTGAGAAATGGCTACGTCAGTGACTTTACAGCAGTGATCGGTCATGTTTTCCATCACTGCAGACTCCAGATGTAGCAGTGCCAGGATCCTCGTGGGACATTGTGTGGCTTATGTCAGACCTGCAGGGGTGTTTTGGTTGTTAACAAAGGGGTGAATGAGGGTTTTTTTTATTTCAAAAAAGGATTTTTTTTCTCTATTTGTGTTTTTATTTCTTTTGACTTATTTGGTTAGTAATGGGGAAGGAGGTGTCCCATAGATGCCTCCCCATTACTAACCTAGGGCTTGATGGTAGCTGTGATTTTTCACATAACACAGCTGTCATAAACCCCATATATTACCCCGATTATCACCGCACCAGATGAATCAGGATGAGCCTGGTAAAGTGCCAGAATTGGCGCATCTAACGGATGTGCCAGTTCTGGGGAAGTTGCGGGCTGGTATTTTTAGGCTGGGAGGGTCCAATAGCCATGGCCCTTCCCACCCTGATAATACCAACCCCAGTAGTTTGATCTACTGTGGCTGGTTATCAAAAATGGGGGGGACTTAAACTGTTGTGTTGTTATTATTATTATTATTATTATTTTTTTTTTTAAATATTTTAAATAATTAAAAATAAAATGGCTCCTCTATTTTTGATAACCAGCCACAGAAAAGCAGACTGCCGGGTTTTCAGTCTTTAGCTGCTGCTTTACCTGCGCTGTTTATCAGAAATAGGGCAGGAGCCGAAGATATTTTTTATTTTAATTTTTTTTACAGTGGTGAATCGGCCAATCACAGCCATGCTAATATTTGCCATGGCTGTAAGGAGGCCGGAAGTGCCCACTCTGAAAAAGCTTGCTGATTGGCAGCTTTGCAACCTTTCAACAAGCTTTATTCAGATGACAAACTCGAACAGTAAACGAACGTACAGGTAAAAGTCTGTGTTCCAGTCTGAGACCTGAACACCTGGTGTTCAGCGCAAACCCCATTTGTTACAGTTTGGGCTCACGCATCCCTCTTGACAATACATTTATAAAAACAAATGGAGATTAAGGATGCATGCAGAAAAAAGAAAATTGAGATCCGCTCCTCACCCTGTCCAACTCCACCGTTTGTCCTCTGATGAGGTAAAGTAATCCAAGTGTGATGTAGAAAAAGTAAGACTGTAACCTAAATCTCCAGTGAATGTACAGTTGGATAGACCAAGGATCATGATTAAAAAGTAACCTTTTCATTCCTTAAAAATTAATAAGCCCAAAAATAAATGGGCATCTTTAAACTCTATTTAGACATATCCATTTTGGATCACTTGTGGATTATTACTCACAGCTCGTACATGGATGATCTAGAAATGCCGAATAAATGGAAGACAAAGAACACTTCTAGCCATGAATGTAATTATCTGTGTACACATAGGCACAGTATGCTACTCGTATTGTTCTGACATTTAGTCCTATACTACTTATCAGAAGTCAATGGGGAATATGTCCGAAGTGCCTTGTGCCAACAAGTCAGTTACTTGACCAGAGCACAAACCTACCTAGAAAATATATTGCCAGTCTGTCATCTTGCTGTCTCTGGTGAAGGTAGAATACTGGTTCAGGTCTTGTTACAGGGCTGGTCTCTCGGAACCATGTTGCGGCTTTAAACTGTTTGTAGTCTGGGCCAATTTTTGCCACTTTTCCTGTTGTCTGACCTTAATTTTTGTAAATGTGGAGACTCCGAGTAGGATCTCCAAATTGTCTATTGCCTGTAGTGCCAGGGGTGTGGGAGCAAGAGGCCTAATCCTGTCACTCCTTCACCTCTTGATTTTTAAAATGGAAATGCCAGGACACATCCTGTGTGTTGCATGGACTATGCCTCACTGCTGTGCAAAAACACTATGGAGAAATGAGGGGGGGGGGGGGGCAATGGATGCCACTGTCCTGCGGTCTGCCCGAAATGTTTTTAAATATCAAACTCCAAAACAAGTCTCCAAGTATGCACACTACCTCTGTATGAATGGATTGGTAGTGCGCATTTGTGGCCA
Source organism: Anomaloglossus baeobatrachus (assembly GCF_048569485.1). NCBI lineage: Eukaryota > Metazoa > Chordata > Amphibia > Anura > Aromobatidae > Anomaloglossus > Anomaloglossus baeobatrachus. The sequence continues at coordinate 49,246,252 of NC_134364.1, read as the reverse complement.
CGACCATCAATTCAATAACTTCTATGGGTCCATGTCAGTAGTTGTGCACAAGTGACTTCCAATTCCATAGATACTAAATGGAGCAGTGGTCCTTATTTCTCCATTCACACGTTGGTCAATGTACCCCATTCTCGTGATTCCTAACAGTTGGATCCTATCTCTCTTCTTGTTTATAGCTGAGAAATTAAATTAATGGGGTCACCTGTTTAATATACAGGGCTAGAGAAAATGTGTAAATCTTTTCTCCATAGGAAACTAAGCTGTCACGTCCACACCGAAGTCCGCTCCTACGATTTCTGCTTTGGTCACCGGGCGCTGTCGTATTCCCGCCATGGACTGTGTTGGTGATAGGAGAGGAGTTGGTGCCAGTGGTGCTGGTGGGCGCAAGCTCCACTCATCCGCTAAGCTGGGTTTCCCTGGGACCTGCAGTACCACTGGCTGACTATAGGTGGCATGTGTCTTCTAGTTGAAGTTACCATCATTCAGCTACAACCAATAGGAAGGCACCACACACTTCTAATTCCCCCTCTTGTCTGCTGGTTACTGCCAGAGATAGTTTTGTATTCCTGCTAGTGTCTGGTTCCTGTTCTGTTCTGTCTATTGATCCCTGTGTTTTGACCCCTGCGTACTCTCTGATTACTCTCCTGCCTACTACTTTTGTACCTCACTACCATCTTCAGTTTTGACCTCTGCCTAATTTCGAGACTACTATCCTGCCTGCTGATTTTGTGCCTCCTTGTTTGGACCCTACCTGACGACCACTCTTTCCTGGATTGCAGCCTTCCATAGGTAGCGATCTCCTGGACCTTGTGTAATTCCAATTCCCTGTACACGGATTAAAGATTTTCAGGGTACTTGAGATCCTGCCGACTTGGTGGCTAGCCCTAGTCTGTCCGGGACAGTCATTCTGAGTCTGGAGTCAAGGGCTGACGTTACAGAAGTTTAGCAACAACTCTTGGCAAAAAAGGGGTTTTGCAAACTTGTTCTCCCTTCATAAGTCCCACTTCCAAGTATGTGGAAAAGCTTAGTGTTGCCGATCTTGCAGAAGTACAGAACACCTGGAAACAAACCCTTATATACATTTAAAGGGAACCTGTCACCACTTTTTTGGCATTTCAGCTGCAGCCACCACCACCGGGCTCTTATATACAGCATTCTAACATGCTATATATAAGAGCCCATGCCGGGGGTATAACATAAAAAAAACACTTTATAATACCTAACGGTCGCTGCAATGGGCCTTATGGGCGCCTCCGTTGTCCGGTGCCGGCGCCGCCTCTTTTGTCCATCTTTGTGCTCCTTCTTCTCTAGCCGCGGTGCATGACAGGTCCGAAGTCATACACACTCGCCGCCATTCAGGTCCAGAGCAGGGCAGACCAAAGTATTGTAGTGCGCTTGCGCAAGACCGGCGAGTGTGTATGACGTAGACGCGTCATGCACACAGGCTTCAGCAGGAGGACGAAGATGGCCGAAAGAAGAGGCGCCAGCACCGGACAACGGAAACACCCAGAAGGCCCACCGCAGCGACCGTTAGGTAAGTATTATAAAGTGTTTTTTTATGTTCTACCCCCGGCCTGGGTTTTTGTATACAGCATGTTAGAATGCTGTATATAAGAGCCCGGTGGTGGTGGCTGCAGGTTATAGGCCAAAAAACTGGTGACCGGTTCCCTTTAATTCAATAATTATCTTAAATTGTATGTCTAGGTGTTAAAACGAAGTGTATGGTATATGGTGGCGTCAAAAATCTCAATCTGGTCCTATGAGTGAGCCCAGATTTTTTTTGCAAATGCCTCTTGCAGAGTAGAAAGTTCATTTCCCTGTGCAGTGATTTAATTCTGGTGAGGGCTCTTGAAGTATTTTTTCACATTCCTCTTGATGTCTGGTTTGTAGATGGAAAAGGGAAGAAAGGCGTCTGTCAAATTGATTAAGTGAAAGCTCATTAGAGGACATAACACGAGCTAAAATCTGCATATTCATGTAGAAATAAAACTGATGTTGCCGAGTTGTGAATAGAAAAGAAATAACTGCGAGCTGGAACCTTTTGGTTTGAAGTAGGTCTGTGGAGTAATGAATGGGCAAATTTCTGTATGATTGTGAAAGAGGCTGTAATTTCCGCTCTTTTTTTTTTCTTTTATATTGTGGAAGCTTCCAGTGAATTAACAAATGTTTGAAATAATTGCCCTTCCACACAATTGCGCCCAAAAATCAGTAAAAAGAGCTCATGTTCGAAAGCACAAAAGGTAGGCTTTCTCGACAAAACATCTCCATTCTAGAAGACACCTTGTGCCCGTTTTCCACCCAGCCAAATATATATGAAAATGTGTATATCAGGGAATTCCTACAACATTGACTTCATTAATTGTTTCACCTCCTGTTTCCTTTTCAAATGGTTAAATCAAGTGATTAATTATCCTCAGGTCTAGTGTTAATGTGCTGGTCTCGGAGTGTCCCACTCGGCATGGCAAGTCAGACTGATGATTCATTCCCAATGGTCTGCTGGAGAAGGCAGAGCACAGTACCCAGCAGCCCTATAGGTATTAAATGGACAAACGTTCCCTGTTTTGCTTAATGGTTGGATCACCACCAATCTACAAGTTATTACCTATCACTTCTAGTATAGTGATCGGTGCTGTGAGCAGTGATCAGCGTCAAACTGGCTACTGGAGGAATCTCCAGTAATTCACCTGAGCTCCAGAGTGCAGCCTAGACTAAACTTGAGGTTTGCAGGACTGAACCGCGAGCGCCGAGTGATTGATTCCCTGGCGATTGCGGTTCAGTTCATGACAGCTGCAGACAAGCTGGGCTGCAATGCGGCGCTCAGGTGACCGCTCCGGAGTGCAGCCCGGCCTGTCTACAGCTGTCATGAACTGAGCTGCAATCACCGTGGAACCAATCATTCGGCGCTCGCGGTTCAGTCCAGGCTGCACTCCGGAGCTCAGGTGAAAGCTCCAGAGTTCAGTGCAGGTAACCGCGGCCAGGACTGGTATTACTAGAGATTCTTCTAGTAGCCAGTCCGACGCTGGCAGTGACTAAAGCCATGGCCCATGACTGAAAACTGGCAGCTTCAGGGAGGGAACAAGTTCTTTTTTTCCCAGTAGCCATATTTTCAATAAGGTTTTCCGAAGAAACAGGTTCCGTGTAAGAGGAGACAAAAACTGACTCGCGAGAAAGAGGGGGCAAACTTACTGAAGTAATGGCAGAAAGAGTGCAAAAAATTCCATACTAGAACTGTCTAGAACAAAACCCTAAAGTTCGCTTTACACGCTGCGACATCGCTAGGGATCGCACCTGCCCCCGTCGTGCGTGCATCACGGGCAAATCGCTGCCCGTGGCGAACAATATCGCTAGTACGCGTCACACGCACATACCTTCCTAACGACGTCGCTGTGGCCGGCGAACAAACTATTTTTTAAGGGGGAGGTTTGTGCGCCGTCACAGCGACGTTACACAGCGGGCCACCAATAGAAGCGGAGGGGCGGAGAGCAGCCGCATTAACGTCACTCCCATCTCGTTTCCGGAGGACGCAGGTAAGATGTTGTTCGTCATTCCCGGGGTGTCACACGTAGCGATGTGTGCTGCCTCAGGAACGACGAACGACCTGCGTCCAAAATGAGCAACGATATTTGGGAAAGGAACGACGTATCAACAATCAACGATTTTTGCCGTTTTTTTGGATCATAAGCGGTCGCTCGTAGGTGTCACACGAAACGATGTCGCTAACGAGGCCGGATGTGCGTCACGAATTCCGTGACCCCAGCGATATCTCGTTAGCGATGCTGTTGCGTGTAAAGCAGCCTTTAGAGTTGATGCTGCGATTAGATGGCCAAAGATTCTCTCGTGTGAGTGCAGCTTATAGTAAAGTAAAACTACAGAACTGGCCAAGAGTTCAGTCTCTAGATATAAACTGTGTGTGCAGCTGAGAAGAGCAGGTCAGCAGTAAAGGTACACAGAACAGAGTGTCAGTGTCACAGATGTATGTAGAAATGCGTCACTCAAGATCAATATGGATAGTGGTTTTTATTGTGTAGAACTTTTAGGACCAGCACAAGCACAGACGTTTCAGTCAAAACGCCTTCATCAGTGTGCATGCAGAGGGTCCTCAGAATGTATAGTGACGTGGCAAGCGGTGTACATAGACGGCGGTGGATACTGAGTCATACCCAGCTATGCTGGTTGCCACGTCACGTTATGTTCTGAGGACCCTCTGCACACACACTGATGAAGGTCTTTTGACCAAAACATCTGTGCTTGTGCTGGTCTTACAAGTTCTTCACAATAAAAACCATTAATCACATTCATCTTGAGTGCCAAGTGTCTACATCTACCTGAGACGGTTTTCGACCCTACTTGTGCACCACCCCAAAAGTGCCACGTGTATCAACTCACTAAGTGTCACTGGTGTGTCATGGGAAAAACTAATAAAACCAAGATTAGTTTAACATTGATTAAACCCCTATGTGATATGTTGTGTTGGTGACCTCCCTGTTAGATATGCTCTGGTCATAGTGTCTACACAATAGTACCATATAATGACTCGATAATTGTCATGGGTGTGACACAGTCATGTGGTTTCTGGCCATAGAAGGTCACAGTGTTTGGCTGCATAGAATGCTCCCTGACTTTCCATTGTTCCTGCTGTCAGTATTCATTGGTATAAGTAGCTTTCCTGCAGGATTCATCTCTCCCCCTTCTGGACCCACTAGGAGTTCGCCTTCCACCCAGCTGCTGATCATCAGCAGCATTATATTGGTGCTTAACTACCCCTTCCTTCCTTCATTGAACCAGTGCTGGGGATATTATTCAGTTAATTCAAACCTTGGTTGCAAGCGGGTGACTTGTAATCCTCTATGGTATCGTTGCTGAAAACTTTGCTGAACTTCTTTCTGAGTCATCTGTAGATAAGTAGTTCATGCACTTTCCCCCTGTGTGTCCCTCTTGTGTTTTCTATAGTTGTTTTGTGGGGTTGACAAAGAGTTCATCCCATCCGTTCCCTATTTAGGGCCCAGCACTAGGGATGCCTAGGATCAGGTATCTAGCTCAGCGCATAAGTGCATAAGTGCAGAACCTATCTAGGGTGGTGAGGGACCCCAGGAACCAGCAGTAGGTTTGGTCAGGGGTCACCATCTTCCCTCTCCCTAGACACAAGGGTCCCCTCCCTTCCCTTTCGCCGTTTGGCTATAATTTCCCGTACCTAGCGTGATAGCCAGTCCGATGTCCAGTGATGTGCCAGCAGAAGGTGTGCGTTGTGCAGTTTTATGATTCACTCTTGAGTCCTTTTACAATCATCAGAATATCCCCTTTAGTGTGCCCGTATTTTAGTGTCTCTACTATGGCTGCAACACTAAAACATGCCACAGTTTTAATTAACCCAAGACCCTTAATTAATGGGATAGTTTCCCGGCATATACGATAGTCTACCAGACGATGCTGGCCTTTGTTCTTCACATGCTTTAAAATCTATGACTTTGGAGCAGGTTGCACTTTAAGTACTTTCGAAGTAAAGACGCCTCACCGGTTACGCACTCCCCTCTTATTTTCCTAGTATAAAAAAAAAAAATAAAGTTAGGTAAAAAAAAATTCTATACAATCACAGTTTCCCAAAATATGTATACTTAGCCTAATGGTAAATTCTGATTCAATATCGGTACTAACAGGCGACAACTTCTGACAATAATTCGTTTTCATTGTAGCCTTTCGCTCTAGTTACTACACTGTATCATGGATCACGCTGTTAAATTGTATCCGTCGCCTATACCTGGTGACAGTAGCTATTTGTGGGCACACCGTGCCCTTTGCCTCAGTAATATCAGCAGTTCCTAGTGAAATCATAGTCTGCAATCTCATGAATAATGGTTCAGGCCTCTAAATGGCTGCCTCCACTGCGTATAGGCAACGGGGATAATTTAATGTTACTAATGCATTTGGCCGGGGTTCTGGCTGCAGGAAAGCGGCTCCGTATGTATAGCAGGCTATGGCACTTAACAAGACATTAAAAACTCAGCTGTGGTTTGCCCTACAGCCTGACTTAAATAGCAGACACTAAGGTTAAACGCGTCCCTAATGAACTGATTCTTAACGCGGGACGTGGAGTCACAAGCACAAATCCGCCTCATTATTATGCCACGATGGTCAAGTAAGAGATTAATGGCAATGTCACCTGCTGCAGCTACAAGAGACCTGTTCATTAACAAGTAGCGCCAAAAGTGAGATACCAGACAGCAAATCCAAGTCCGAGGGCAACAAGTGCCTCTGTCATTCATTCCCTCTTTACACAAGGACATAGAGGTTCCTTTATAGACGTGTTTTCCAGGCCCCGCTGTGAGCTGTAGGTGTGAGAGCCGGGGCTGATTTATTAATTATGGTTTCAATCAAAGTGTCACCTGCACACACACAACGGCTTGTCAGAATATAATAATATAATATCCATCCATATGGTAGCATTGGCATTAAGCTTTGCTGACTTGTCTTTATTTCCCCCAACCCCTCCCCCCTTCCGATTTTGTCTTAATACCCGAGTTGCTGAATCGCCGAAATGTAAAAATTAAAAAAAAAAAAATCAAAATTAAAAATTGTTGTCATACTTTCAATGTCAGCAGCCTGCCAAAATAATCAGGACCTGTTGTCACAAAGGGCACATTCTCATCAATGAGCAAACTAAATGAAAAGTGTGCATAAAAAAAAATAAAAAAATAAAAAAAAATCTCAATTAGTTGTCTTGATTTAGCGAACACCATGGGGTCCTCAAGACCTACTATAGAATTATTGCAGGAGAACGGGGCCTCTTTACCGGCTCATTAGCATTTTCACAGGGCTGGTGTTCGGGCTGTTGGAACCTAAAACTGTTAGGAGGACCCCTTTGTCCCTTTTGTCCTTAGAAACCAGCAGGAACTACCCCCACCCCTCCACCTCCTTGTCTGATACATTCTGGGGCAACTCCATTTCGTCCTCATTTTTCCAGATTAAGACTTGTGCTACCGACAACAATGTTTTTAAAAAATATTTAAGAGGATTAAAAAAAAAAATAACATTTTCTCTGAAAATGAAATAAACAGTCTGTGTGCGCTCGCTGGCGTATCGATTCTGTTTGACCAAGCAATATGCAAACAGACTGTTTTAATGTAAGGACCCGCTATAATCTTGTTATAAATAAAACATAAAGATTCCACCGAGGAGAATGACAAGTGTCGGAGATGTCTTTTCCAGCAAGGAGGATATTTGATGCTTAAGGGAACGCACTATCACTTACTAAATTAACAAGTTGTCTTATCAACTGCCATAAGCATTGAAGTCTAATTAATTTTCTTGCTGATCAATACACTTGAATGAGGCATTGATTTCTGCAGATTTTAAGGGTTGGGGTTAAATTACCTTCATACTTTAAACAAAAAAAAAAAAAAAAAAATAAAAAAAGCACATTTCACATACCCAGATATATTTAACTGCATTTAATGAATTTTCTTTTGTGCCAGAATGATATTTTATGGATACAAGAGGTAGTAAGTGGGTGACCGAACGCATGAAATATATTCAGTATCCGTTGCCAGTTATAGCCATCCAACAAGTTCCACTTCAAGATTGATGAATTCAAGCACACATTTCTGAATACATAATGGCCGGGTTCCAATAACAATATGCTCTTATTTGCTCTTCATGGATAGATGAACTGTATCTTTGGGAGGAAAAAAAAATCAGTAGAAAAAAAACCCAACGTATTAAAGCAGTCCTGGTACAGAAATGCTACATTTTTTTATTTTTACCAAAATACTATTAAAAACAATGTACAAACAATACTACTGTAACAATAAAATTAATAATACTAATGCATATAATTATAAGGCAGCGGAATTGTGATTATTTTATTTAAAATAATAAATTAAATTTAAAAATGAAACTGCATATTAAAAGAAAACTAATGAGTACTACTAAATCCTACAATTAATAAGCATGCAAAAATCAAGAGTAATAATTTCCTTTAAAGGGAACCAATCACCAGGATTTTCCTATATAATTTAAAGCCAGTGCTATACTGGCGCTATCAGGCTGATTCTATACAGACCTTTAGTGATCAGATTGGATGTTTAGGTTTTGAAACACAAGCAAGTAAAGTTTGTAAAATGAGCTGCTTTTTGATTGGCAGCAGCTAATGGCTGGGGTGGGGTTTGATAGTGATTCCCTCCCCCCTGCCTGTCCATCCTCCTCTATCTATTATTTATGCTAACTCCGTTATAGAAGGTTGTGGCTATAAATCATGGTGGCTGAAAGAACCTGTGCTGATGTCATACCCATGTGACCAGAAGGGGTGGGGCCTCAGCCAACATAGCTGATATCAGGAAGCAACATTACTTTTCTGTTGGCTGAGGCCCGCCCCTTCTGGTCACATGGGTATGACATCAGCACAGGTCCTTCTAGCCACCATGATTTATAGCCACACCCTTCTATAACGGAGTTAGCATAAATAATAGATAGGGGAAGGATGGACAGGCAAGGGGGAGGGAATCACTATCAAACCCCACCCCAGCCATTAGCTGCTGCCAATCAAAAAGCTGCTCATTTTACAAACTTTACTTACTTGTGTTTTCAAAGCCTATACATCCTAGCTGACAACTAAAGGTATATAAAGAATCAGCCTGATTGCGCCAATATAGCACTGGCTTTAGGTTATCTAGGAAAATCTGGTGATTGGTGCGCTTTAAAGCGAGACCAATGCATATCAAGTTATTCAAAGGTGAAAAGAAACAAACCCATTAAAAACATAAGGAGACTTGGTCAGCACAGCATAACTGTTAACTCCAAGCACAGCTGCAGTCACAAGGAGGTTTTGCAGGCATCGCCAACTGTCATGGCGGCATCAGGATCTGTGGAAAATACACATTCTTGTACTTTACCTGCTAACTTCTCTGATGTCTGTTATCAGTGCAGGGAGACTCTGGCATCTACCAACCAACTTGTAGTTTCTAGGTAGGCTAGCAAGAGCTAATCTCTACTGGTCTGCTTGTTAATCTCCTTTGGTCACATGCTATGGGAGAGCCAGTCATATTTACTCCCCTCTTATATGTGCTGCTGGACATTTCCATTAGTGCCAGCTATAGTTTATCTACACTGGTCTGGAGAGGTGGTTTAATCCAGCCTTACTGGTGGTTGTAGTACTTTATTGCTGTGAGCGGTTATTGGTGTTTACTGTTGTTGCTGCCTTCGTACTCTTGCTTTTGTCCTTAGTTTCTTATTGTTAGTTTCTGTGAGTTTGTGCTGTGTCTGAGTTTTGTTTTTTCCCTATCTGTCTATATCTGTGTTGCCATCGCATTCCGTGCCCCTTCCCTACCTGGTGGGGAAACATTTTAGCTTTGTTAAGGATAATAGCCAGGCATGTGGCTCAAGCATCTCCACCATTATTGGTAACCCTGAGGTTAGGGATAGCCTAGGGTCTCCTATCATGAGGGACAGTAAAGGAGCCCACTGTCCCTTGTTATCCTGCAGTCACATCGAGTCAGCTCACCAGTGATATGAGAATTCCACCCTATGGACCATCAGGCTAGGTCTGATCAGGAGCAGGGTCAGGAATGGGACTCGGGCGTCTCCACCAATAGGAGTATTCCCGAGATTAGGGATAGCATACAACCCCTTAGAGTGAGGGACAGCATAGCGACCCCATTCCTCATTATCAAACCAGTCACATTGTGACAAAAATAGAACACAAAAAAGAAAGCAGAAAGACCTTATGAAGCTTAACAGGACTCTTCTATTATAGTTTGGATCAATTTTCCACATGAATCTAGTTTCTACAGTCCTAGAACAGAACAGCAAAACTAAACTAAAAAATGCCGGTGTGAACAGATCCGTAAAGGTGCATCCAGTTTACTGATATATTTTTTAGAACATAATACAAATACAGTAAATTGAAAATGGCAAAATGTTAGATTTACTTGCACAGTAGTAGAAGCCATAATATGTTATATAGTATTCTGTACATAGTTTTGAAGACAGAGAATATGAGGCCAATACAAGTTTGTGTCTTTTGGTTTCATCCAATGTTCACTGCTTCTACTTGTATTTGTTCGGTCTTATGGGAAATAAACATGAATACTGGACTGATATACTGTATACTGTGACAAATTACCGCTTGACACAATTCTACTATCTACTAAAATGGTGCACATGTGCCGCCTCGTGCCAGCAGCCGGGCTGCTCGGATCCAGATCTGCTGTCGCTCGAGGGGTCTCCGGACCCGGGGCTTGTGCGGCCACTCAATAAAGGGGGAATATGTACAGGGGATTTAGATGTTCATGATGCCATCCACGGTGTGTGGTAAGATGGAGTACCACCGCTGCTGTTGGGGGGGGGGCCTGGTCACGGTGGTATAGCAGCAAGGTGTCTAACCCCTCTGTGGGTAGGGGGGTTGTGCCCCAGGGCCCGGTGGTGGCAGCTAAGGGGTGCCGTTGGGAAAGGAAAAGGTTTCTGCGTACTCACTCAGTCCAAGAATACTGACATCGACAGCTTGTAAACCAGAATTCTGAGCACCGCTGCAGCAAGGAGGGAGCACGCTTGGATCCGTGCCCTTGGTGTTGCTTGTTAGCCTGTGACCTTTTCCGTGGCACCTTCTTAACTGTTGGACACTATAGTGTGGAACTATTCGGGTCCCGCTCACCCGTATGGCTAACGGAGGGAGCTTGCTCTCAGGGGATTTGATGGACTGTGTTTTGGGAAAAGTCCTATCCCCTCGTTGTGCTAGTACCCCGATTTTGGATCGGGTGAGGGATTAATCTTGAAGACTTCACCCCGTCAGGTAAATTACCTGGACGCTTGAAGCTACTTCCCGGCCTAGGGTCCGCGAACCCCGTCGTGCCCTGGCCCCTACCCGGAGATGGCTCAAGGCCACCGGCTGCCCTCCTCGGCAGATCCGTGTCCCTTGACACGATCCCCTATGACCAGGGTTCCAGCTCCTACCAGGCCCAGACCAACGTCTACCACCTAGTAGCCTTCAGGAGCCCTGCTACAAACTGGTGACCTCTCCCTCCGAGAGTCACCAATCTACCTCCTTCTCCTTCCACTCCTTTTTCACTTCTCCTCTCACTTTTTCACTTTCCCCTACCCACCCCCCAAATTGGCGGCCCTATTCCCCTCAGGCCCCCCAATGGTGTGTCTGGTGGATGTGGTGCAAAGTGTTCCTAGGGTTTTGACTGGCTCTGATCTTAGCAAGACCAAAGAACAGGGATCCGGAACCAAGGAGGATGCGGATACCAAGCAGAAGGGCAGATTGCACAATACCCTGTAACGACCTAATAGGCCAGGGCGTCACACACAGAATAATGGACCGTATTTGTTTTCGCCCAACAGCTAAGTGGGTCATGTTAAAATGTTGAATGTCTCCGGTTTATAAATTTTATTTTAAAGTCCATTCAAGATCTCAATATATTCATGAGCGGCTACAAAGAGCATCTGGGGGACAGTCCATATCTGTGTATTGCAAAGATCATCCATTTATTTTAATGGAAACTGCATCATTTCTCCCTATAATTATGCTGCTGGATATTAATTGCTTCCTTCCAGGTCACCCATGGATTACAGTTGATATTATTGGGACCCATCAATGAGGCATTTTATGATCACTCTACTGTGGTTAAATGCTTGGGATGACTAAATAAAATCCAAGATCACAGAGTCATAAATAAATTCATATATATATATATATAACATAAACAATATCACATGAGATTCCATCCTCTATTTTAATTTTTTTCATCTTGGCCTGATTATACAGTATTTCTTACATTTTTGCCCCCCAAAAATTGTATTGAAATTAGATGAACATGTTACCATTTCCTTCCTCATCCATGATAGCCAGAGTCCGATACAAGTTTATTAATAGGATTCTGCTTCGATTCAATTTCACCTTTGCAGATATTTGTCGTATCAATATTCTAGGGCAATGTTAAATATTTGCACAGTCAATATAACCTTGAAGTGTCTAATACATGTTATCTTATGTGCATGAGAAGTGCAGACCGAACTATGGAAATACTGAAACAATATTATCTATTTGTTTGTCTGTCCCTGTCCTATTTCTAGAATATGCATATAAGCAGATGAAAAGAATACAGTGTGGTCCATTTATATTTTTGAGTAAAGGAGGCTTTACACGCAGCGATATCGCTAGCAAAAGCACCTGCCCCCGTCGTTTGTGCGTCACTGGCAAATCGCTGCCCGTGGCACACAACATCGCTCCGACCCGTCACACGGACTTACCTGCTGAGCGACGTCCCTGTTGCCGGTGAACCGCCTCCTTTCTAAGGGGGCGGTACGTGCGGCGTCACAGTGGCATCACTAAGCGGCCGCCCAGTAGAAGTGGAGGGGCGGAGATGAGCGGGCCAAACATCCCGCACACCTCCTTCCTTCCGCATTGCCGGCAGACGCAAGTAAGCTGTAGTTCATCGTTCCCGGGGTGTCACATGTAGCGATGTGTGCTGCCTCGGGAATGACAAACAACCTGTGTCCTGCAACAATCAACGGTTTTTTGAAAAGGAACGACGGGTCAACGATCAACGATTTAGGTGAGTATTTTTGATCATTAACGGCCATTCGTTGGTGTCACACGCAACGACGTCGCTAACGATGCAGGATGTGCGTCACGTCGTTGCGTGTAACGGGGCCTTAAGGCCACTGTCACACGATCAGTATTTGGACAGTATTTTACATCGGTATTTGTGAGCCAAGATCAGGAGTAAAACGGAGGAAAAGTATAATAGAAACTCATGCACCACTTGTGCCTATTTTTTTACCCCCTCCTTATTTTAGCTTCCAAATACTGATGTAAAATACTGACGAAATACTGAAAATACTGAATGTGTGAACATATCCTTAGGCATAAGAAGAGGTTACATACATAAAAAATACAAATGTCAATGTCAGTGAATAAACTAGCCATGGCAGACAAGTACAGAAAGGAGAGCACCCTGCCATTGCAGGCTTAGGCTATGTTCACACAGGGCTGTTTTGGCAAGTTTTTTCCTGACCAAAACCTGATCTTGTGGCAGGAAATCTCCTTTGAGTCATCAGCGTTTTTGGTGCGTTTTTCATGCTTTTTTAGTGGCGTTTTTGCTGCAGATTTGGTGCGGATTTGCTGCTTTTTTTTTTCTACAAAATGGGTTGTATCAATGAAAAAATGCAGCAAATCTGCAGCAAAGAATTGACATGCTCAGTCTTTAAAAACCTGACCAAAAATGCAGCTATTTGACTAGAGATGAGCGGTGTTCGAATCAAACTGTTCGCCAATCTTAAATTTGACCTGTTTTAGGCGATGTTCGAGTCGTTCAACGAACGTGAACAATTAGCTTCAAGTTTGACAGTTCGAGGTTATGTTCGATAACGGTTCGATCACCAAAAGCGTAACTGGCTTTTCACTGTAATACTGTCATTCAATGTTAATACAGTGGAACCTTGGTTAACGAGAACAATCCGTTCTGGGAGTGTGCTTGTTAACCAAGTTACCCATAGGAAATCATTGCAATGCAGACAATTCGTTCCACAACCTGTTAAATGTCCCATCCTGGTCCCCTATTGTGTCATTCCACACATACACAAATACACACAAACACGCACAAACATGCACAAACATGCACAAACACACACACGCGTACACACACACACACACACACATATTATGCTCACCTTACCTCCCGTTCCATCGCCGGCCTCCTGGGACTTGCAGTTTGCCAATTACAAGATGTGTATCGGGTAACCATCGCGACCGATGCTGGAACTTCCACTGCCAGAGCGCTAACGTCAAAGGCAGGAGCCGCTTGCCTCTGATTGGCTAGTGCACTGCCTTTGAGTAGCGTCTGACAGAGGAAGTTCCTCCCTCGTCGCGATGGTTACCCGATACACGTAGTTCACCGTTACAGGATGTGTATCGGGTAACCATCGCGACTGTCGCCGCACTCGGGTCCGGGGCTGCTACTGCTGCTGCTCGGTGGCTCGAGCGGTGGGCCGGACCCGGGGACTCGAGCAGCGCTCCTCGCCCATGAGTGAAAGGGTGGTGATTGGTTTGGGGAGATTGTTCGTGATGCCACCCACGGGACGTGGTGATGATGGCACCACCGCTGCTGGTAATGGGGATCCCGGGAGAGATGGTAGGGTGCAGCTGGGATGTTGTCCCCTCCGTGGGTAGGGGGTTTGGTGATCCCGGGGCCCGGTGGTGTGACGGGGAGGCTGGACGGCTGGGGTGCAGGGTCTGCGCAGCGCGGTGCCGGACGGAAATGGTGTACTCACTCAGACAATCACTGACAAAGTCTCTGGTAAACCAAAACGGCCGGATGGACGGGTCCCGCAGCCGGCTGCAGTGTTGATGTGCTCTCCCCGGACGGCTGATGGTGGCTGTCTTTCCCTGCACCTTTGTGTACTGTGTTGACTCCGATGGTTCCCCAAACGGTAGTCCGCTCCCCGGCGTATAGGTACCGTAGGAGCCCTTTTGCCCGCAGGCGCTGGCCCTTGGATCTCTAGCCTGTGGCGGTGGCTGTATATCCTCACGGTGTGAGCCATTGCCTTCTGACGGGACTTGGGTAGTTAGGAAACCCTTGGGGTTCCTGTCACTCTCGGATTTGACTATTGTCGGTGGCTCCAAGCCTGGTCGGGGTCCGATGGCCCTGCCTGTGTGCTCAAATTCACTCCGCTCCCCGGTTCGGTACCGCCCAACCCTGGTCCTATGGTTCCGCAGAGTTCCGCTGACTCCTGCAGATGGCCACCACCGTTTGCCAACCTTGCTGTAGGTGCCTGGGCTCCAACCCAGGCACGTCAGTAGTTTACTCCTTTCACTTCAAACTCCTGAACTCAACTGCAACTTTTCCCGCCTCCAGGACTGTGAACTCCTCGATGGGCGGGGCCAACCGCCTGGCTCCGCCCCACCTGGTGTGGATATCAACCCCTGGAGGGAGGCAACAAGGTTTTTTGTCTGACTGCTGTAACTGCCTAGGGTGGGTGTGTGTGTGTTGTTACCTGTGACCCCCTGGATAGTCCAGGGCATCACAAGACAAGGGAGCAAATTCCTCTGTTAGATGCTACTCAAAGGCAGCGTGCTGACCAATTAGAGGCAAGCGGCTCCTGCCTTTGACATCAGCGCTCTGGCAGCGGAAGTTCCGGCATCAGTCGCGATGGTTACCCTATACACATCTTGTACCGGTGAACTACAAGTCCCAGGAGGCCGGCGATGGAACGGAAGGTAAGGTGAGCATAATATGTGTGTGTGCATTCGTGTTTGTGCATGTTTGTATGTGTTTGCCTGCCATTGTTTTCAATGGTGTTCGAAGGTGTTCGACGAACACACCCCAAGTTCGACGAACCGAACCGAACTCGAACACTAGGGTGGTGGCTCATCTCTATATTTGACTAAACAGTCAGAAAAAAAAATCTGATGTGTTTGCGTGTGCGTGCATGATATTTCAGAAATCTCAATAGACTTTGCTGGGACTGTAAAAAGCAGCTTTTTATTAGCATGGATTTGCATAAAACCAAGGCAAATCTGCAGCTAAAAAAGGCAGCAAAAACTTATCAAAAGAGCCCTGTGTGAACATAGCCTTATAGTGTACAAGATAATGGAGAAGTTGACAGTAGGTTGGAGGATTTTCATCAGCTCCTTTGGGTGGTGAGGTGGCAGCTCTAGAGGTGGTAGTGAGGTTTCAGCTCCTGCTGATAGTGAGGTAGCAGCTTATGGTAATGGTGAAGTGTCAGCCTTGGGTTGAGATGACAGCTCCGAGGGTGGTTAGGTGGCAGCTCAGGTGGTGAGGTGGCAGCTCCTGATGATGGTGTGGCGACAGCTTTGGTGGTGGTTAGGTGGCAGCTCCCATGGTTGTAGTGGTGAGGTGGCAACTCCAGTGGTGGTGGTAAGATAGCAACAGGGTCGTTGCAGACTGTAAGCTTTCGTGAAGAGATGGGTTTTCAAGTTCCATCTGAAAGATCCGAGTGTGGCCTATAGGAGGACGTGTTTGGCCACAGAATTCCAAATAATGGGGGATACACCAGAGAAGTCTTATAGGCGATTGGGTGAGGAATGTAAAAGTATGGAGTAGAGAATGCGGTCTTGGGAGTACTGAACATTACCTGTGCATATATCAATATTGCAAAATAAGCTTTACTAAATTCTGGACTGAGTGTGAGTGGTTTGGTAAGGGTTACATAACTGGATATAGGGTTAAATTGTCCATCCACAACACCACAGGAACCACTGAAGGGCCCAGGGTAGTAACATATTAATAGGCCCTCTCCTATAAAGGATCAACAAATACTCAGCAGAACACTTACCTATTTAAGATGACTTGACCAATCAAAGTGTTTCCAGTCTATTTCTCATAGGCTGAACCATAAATAGCCAATTTGATACTTTTGATAGTGTCATCAGTAAGAGTTGAGAACACCATTCCTGCTTAATCCACCAACAGGACACTCTGAACAACAACATCTTCCATATACATTAAGAGCAGCATGGTGGCTCAGTGGTTAGC
This sequence comes from Anomaloglossus baeobatrachus, assembly GCF_048569485.1. Taxonomy (NCBI): domain Eukaryota; kingdom Metazoa; phylum Chordata; class Amphibia; order Anura; family Aromobatidae; genus Anomaloglossus; species Anomaloglossus baeobatrachus. The sequence continues at coordinate 49,229,765 of NC_134364.1, read as the reverse complement.
ACTGCAGTCTTGCAGCTCTGGGGTCCTGGGTTTAAATCTAACCAAGGACAACAATTTGCAAGGAGTTTATGTTCTCCCGTGTTTGAGGGGGTTTTCTCCAGGTTTTTTGGAGTGTGGGAAGAAACCAAAGACCTCCTGATAGGGAATGTATATTCAGCTCCAAAGAAGACAGTGATGTTGCAGAGCATTTAGGCCACTGATGGACACAGACCAAAAAGGGCCCTGTTCAAGAACAATATGTGGACCCTTTTCAGTCCAATATCGCATCAAAATGCACAAGATCACCTGCTTTGGAGGTAGTATAGGGCCCTCTTACCTCCTAGGCCCCTGTGTGGCTGCACAGGTTGCACCAATATGTCCACCCCTGATGTAGGCGCTATATAAGCGAGTAAATTAAATAACTATAACATCACGCAATAACTCATTCACCATATGCATGCTATCGTCATGCACTATGACCAAGATACCACCAGTCTGATGATTGCCAACTGCATGTAACTGTGGTAATGTGAAGTGTAACCTGTTATGTGCTATTAATGTGTTAGCAGTGTAATGTAAAGTATAAGCATGTTATGAAAGTATTAACAGATACAGCAGTAAACTTGGAGCCCCCCGAATAGAGGTAGCTGGGAGAAAAAGTGAGAGGAATGACAGGTGACCAGAGGGTTTAGAGAGATGGGTCTTTAGGGAGGCAGTTCTGCAATGGAGTTCCTGGAGTTAAAACGCAACCTTGTAACTTGGGTCCATTGGGGAACCCGGAGGTATTCTCCAAGGGTCCGTAGCCTATGGCTCACCTTGGGATGAGCTTAGAGTCCAGGGACTAGACGGACATGCAGAGTGAAAGTACTTTGGGATGGGCCTAAGGAGGTCAAGTGACTTGAAGCCGTCAGATGCAGTGCAAGGACCACAGGTAGCCGTGGAGAGAAGAACAGGGGGTAAGTGAAGGCATAGGCCCAGCAGCTGGAGGACTAGGTCTCAGATATCGGGATGACCAAGCCGGAATACCCCGGGAAAGAGTGGCAGAAATACCATATAAGTGTCGCATGGCTGTTGTAAAGGTAGAAGATGTAAATGGCATATTACAGTTATTTTGCCAAGTGCTCTCCAGTGTCCTGTGTCTCTCTACTACATCTATGATAATGACTAACTGCGGGGTGGTGGATACCATCATAGATGTAGTAAATGGTGGTGCTCTGAAGAGTACATGAGGTGTCACACACCCCGCATAAAGCGGGCCATAAGCACCTGCCCTCTCTCGTGAAAGTGTGGAGCCCTCATGGCCCAGGGTCCGCACCTTCCTTCATGCGAGACAGTTTTTGGGTGCTTTGAATACTTAGAGACAATTTCAGCCAACAGTTACAATATACAGGTAAAAAAAAAGAAGAAAAAGTAAATCTATCAGCTTCTGCACACAGTGACCTGTCTCCTGGCTTTCCTCTGACTTCTAGGCTATGTATTATAATACATCTGCAGAGATTTCTCTTAATTGAGGGAAGATATTTAGCCCCATGTATTTTCGCATAGTATAAATCCCAGAATCATAGGCTTAGCCATACGACTAGAAGGTCGGAATCAGCCTTTAACGGTAGGAGAAGCAAACCGGACAAACATTTCCTTATGTGTGTCCATTCTATTAATGACCCTCCTCTTCTTTATAGAGGTCTGATTCCAATGTAAATACCCTTGCACAGTGTTCGAGGCTTTTGTGTGCCCAGTGCCAGTCAGTCACCACCACTTAAATAAAGCATTTTTTTTTTTTTTTAAAACCTAATTTCGATTCACTGTGCAGAGAGTGAATGGGCGTCCGGATTTAAGCTGTTTACCAACTGGGCCAAAGCGGCAGATTGGCAGTCACAAAAAAGGCACCACACAACTGCTAAAACCTGGACTCACAATGCAGGACACCATTCGAAGAGTTATTAAAGTACACACAAACTCTTCCAAAGTATGCCTCCTTTTTACAGACCCAATGTGGCGATTTAGCCTTGAACAAGGGGAACCTATTAGCGGTAAAATCCCTTAAGAGATTTTCCAAGATCAGACAAGGGCTGCAAACGACCATTTCTTTTTTTTCTTTGTTTCCTTTTGTTCTTTTTTCGCTATTTTTGGACTCGAGGCAAAGATTTGAATTCTGTTGGTGCCTGTCACGCAACGCAGACCGATTTACCCAACATAGCTATTGGCGAATTCTATTACAGTATTTAAATGGCTGTTAAACCCTAAGATAAGAGTTGTATTAGTAAAAATGATGAAAAAACATCCCCCCCCCCAATTTGCTCCAGGCAACATATTATTAATGACTTTGATCTGCATTATATACTATTGGCCTTAAGAAAGACCCTTTTACATGTATATTACGACCCAATGAGTACTTAATAAGTGCATATATATGACAGAGCAAACATCTGATTGAATAGTTAAGGCGTTAAGGCTACAAAAACAGCAAGTCTTGAGTTAATTACCATTTCAATGCAATCAAGTACAACAGTCCTTGCTGTAAAAATCCATTCTGAGCCTAGCCTCCGCAGGTCAGCCTCAGCACCGATAACCTTTGCAGCAGAGTAACAAATGCATCTACAATTGCTTTATCTAATTAAAAGCTCAGGGAGGGCGTTAAAAGAAAGAGGCAAAAATACCAGCACATGCAGACTGCCGAACGATTGCACCCCCTTCAGCCAATGGATCTACAATATGGTACTGCTGTTTGCACTGGAAGGAAACTGACTCACTTAACATTTCAATAGGTTAATCAATTGACAATTAAACAGAGAAATTGGTTAACGCAGGAAACAATTAACATGACACTCCATTAAATACACTTTCTAATTACCATGGCTGTGAATGAAATTAGAGTGAAAAATCAACCATACAAAGGTCAATGTTTTAAATGTTTTTTTTTTTTTAAGTAAAAATATAAATCTGTTATCTGACTAAACAAGCATAATTATAAATTAATTATTACATTCAATATAGTATTGTTTTATAAAGTTATTGTTCAAATATGGAGTGAAAAGGATTAAAGTGTTTTAGGGTAAGACCCTATTTGCGCTTACCCTCTTTTCTAGCACTTTTTAACCATTATATAAAGTTATCATAATACCCGTCGGTGTTGAGGTGAGCAATGGTAGGACTGAATCCACTGGACCACAGAAGGGACCCAGGCTTAGCCTGACTTAGGAGAGGCTTAACTAAGTGACCACCTAAGTAGACACCAGGTGCCACTCCCAGGGCAGTGTCCGGGACTGTGGTAGCTAGCCCCTAGGACAGGGAACGCAGGGACAGACACAGGTAAAGGCAGGTATATTCTCTAGTGCAGGCAGGTGGAGCTGGGACGGCTGGAGCAGACCTCTATGGTGAGCACGACCGGGGCAGACACAGAAATAGATAATGGGACAGGAGTACGGGACCTGATAACTAGCAAGCAGACTTGTAAACTGACTAACTAAAGGCATTGTGCAGGCACCTCCCCTTGTGGGAGGATGCCTTAAGTACCTAGTATCTCTCAGCAATAGACTGAGAGGCACTTACGGTAAAGTGCGTTCCCGTAGGGACCTGTGCGGTGTGCACAAGGACTGGAAGCAGACAGCAGAGGAGCACATGGACGGCCATGGAAATGCGGGAGAGAACGTAGTCAGGACGTAACTGTGAGTGAATCAGCATCCCTGGGGAGAGGCAGGGCAGTGAAGGGACGCCGGCTCTACAGTTATAGTAAATTATAGTTTCTGCAATTAGTTTTTTTGTTCTCCATATTTTGCAAAGAATTCTTGCAGTTTTCTACCACATTGCAAAAACATATTTATAAGGAGGTGTATTGGGACCAGGGTGCACCAGGACAGCATCCTGGCAATCTTTTATGTCAGTCAAAGCAAGGCAATCTGGAAAGTGAACTGCTGCACAATTCTAGTCTGAGTGATGATAAATCATGTATTATTTTGCTACTGCTGCATCATGTTCACAAATAGAGGAACATACTTTTAGAAGTATTCCATTTTAATATTCACAGTCTCCTTAGATTTTTTTTAGTCCTCAGCTTCAATTAAAAAATACCTGGTGCCTCACCTTCCCTGCTGTCCTTTTGTACCAAGTGCCTGACAGTCTCTGCTGTCCTCTCCCATCAGGTGAATCAGTGTTTCTGCTGGCCCCTTCCACCTTGTGCTTTTGTATCTATACAAACCTCTCCCACTTGGCACTTTACTGCATCTGCTACCCCTCCCAACTGGTGCCTTACTGTCCCTATGGTCCCTTTCCTGCCAGGTATATGACTGCATATGCTGTCTCCTCCCACCTGACACCTTACTGCATCTGCTGTCCCCTCCCACGTGACACCTTACTGCATCTGCTGTCCCCTCCCACCTTACACCTTACTGCATCTGCTTTCCTGCTGTCTCCTCCCACTTGACACCTTACTGCATCTGCTGTCCCCTCCCACGTGACACCTTACTGCATCTGTTGTCCCCTCCCACCTGACACCTTACTGCATCTGTTTTCCTGCTGTCTCCTCCCACTTGATACCTTACTGCATCTGCTGTCCCCTCCTAGCTGACACCTTACTGCATCTGCTGTCCCCTCCCACCTGACACCTTACTGCATCTGATGTCTCCTCCCACCTGACACCTTACTGCATTTGCTATCCCCTCCCACCTGACACCTTACTGCATCTGCTTTCCTGCTGTCTCCTCCCACCTGACACCTTACTGCATCTGCTGTCACCTCCCACCTGACACCTTACTGCATCTGCTGTCCCCTCCTACCTGACACCTTACTGCATCTGTTGTTCCCTCCTACCTGACACCTTACTGCATCTGCTGTCACCTCCCACCTGACACCTTACTGCATCTGCTGTCCCCTCCCACCTGACACCATACTGCATCTGCTTTCCTGCTGTCTCCCACCTGGAGTCTATCTAGATCTGCGTTACACTCCCATCAGCTGTATTGCTGCATTTACTGCCCACTAGTTGCCTCCTATATCTGTGCCTCACTGTCCCTGTTACCTCCTCCTACCCGCTGCTCCATGTTTTCTATTGATGTGACGCGCCCATGGAGTCTTGGGGTTACTCGTCACCAGGCTGGTGTTGGTTTGAGATGTCACAGCGGCCTGGCCTGTTTTCATGACCCCGGCGGTTTCACTAAAGATGGGGATGATGAGAGTTGTTATTCGTGATGCCACCTGTGGTGTGCGGCCAGCATTAGCCGCCGCTGCGGGAGGTCTTCTCCAGGGTGGATGATAATACAGCTCAGATGGTACAGCTCCCCATAGGCAGAGCTCAGGCTCCAAGGAGGTTGATGGTGGTAGTAGTCGCCTATGGCGAAGAGGCACGAAGATGAGAGTGCTGGCAGTGATGGACAACACAGAGGCTGCAGTTCAAATTCTTTTACTCACTGAAAACACACTGTCATTGGAGTACCGAGCTACGCTTTGATGGGCTCCAGGATACTTCAGAGGTCAAGGCCGGTGTTTCCTTCTGGGCATCACCTTTCAACGGTTTACCTCCACCCCAGCTCCTGGGTTATGGAACGGGTCACGGGTGCCTTCTGCATTCCCCCAAACCCTCGGATTCTCCTTCTTTCCTCAGAACCCGGGTCGAGTTTCCAGCTCCAGACCACTAGCCCCGAACTGTCCATGTCCTTGCTTGTCTGTTTCTGCACACGACCTGGCGCTTGTGGTGCCTGGAGCTAACTGCCTGCTGTGTGAGATGGCTTCTCACTTCCCCTGTTGGTGCCCTGCCTCCCGGGTTACTGAGCTAGTGGGCAGGAGGTCCCATACCTCATGATGGCCACCCCAGCACCTACCCTAGCCCAGTTCCAGAGGAAGAGCACCCGTGTTTATGTGTTTGATGAGTGTAATGGTGGTGATTACTGGTGACGACCTCTTCCATATCGAAGATAAATACTGCACCTCAGGTGAGGCGCAGTACCCTGTGGCGCCTGGAGCCTCAGGGGCGCCACGGATGCCTCACACTAGCTTTGTGGGACAGATGAATTATAAAAAGTTACAGATGATTGAAGTAGGAATAGTGGTCTGGGATGTATGGAAAAGGAAAAAGGGTAGTAGAACAACTCCAGTCAGAGAAGGCATTTGACTTGGGAACTGATTATTATTATTATTAATAGTTATTATAATAATTATTTTTTTTGTGGTGTGGTCAAGGGGGCTAAATTTATTCTTGCTCCTGTAGAGACTGAGGATGGCTGCAGAAGCAAGAATCGTACAGCACTTGAGCAAATCTTTTTTTGGGAAAGTCAGAGGCAAACATGAATAGTATCTGTTTATACAGCATGGAGTATGTTTGCCCATATTGTCATGTGTCCCTCAATCCCAGTGAGTTGCAGAATTTGCCCATTTTTGCCTGATGTTACAATAACCCTAGTAATGTCACAATGTGACGACTGTAGGAAAGCAAGGGACACTGGCTCCTATGCTGTCCCTCATGCTAGGGGTCACTAGGCTATCCCTAGCCACAGGATTACCCCTAATGTTGGAATGCCTGAGTCCCTTGCCTGGCTATGCTCCTGACTAGAACTGATCTGATTCTCCCCTCCCACCAGGGAAGGAAGGGGCAGGAGAGATGGTAACACAGATTAAGGCCTCTTTCACACGTCCGTGAAAAACCACGCACGTTTTTCACGGACGTGTCAGAGGTGTGTTTTGCCCTCCGTGAGCCGTGTTTATGGGCTACGTGTGTTCTCAGTGTGTTATCCGTGCTAACACACGGAGAACGGGAACTTTCTGCTCACTTGTCCCTGGCGTCGCTGTCCGTGGTTCTGATCTTCGGTCTCCGGTCCTGCCGACTCCCCGCTGCTGCAGCTTCCGGCCGCAGTGAAGTGAATATTCAATGAGCATAATGAGCGGCCTTTGGAAGCAAGTGACAGCAGCGGCAGAGACAGTAGTGCTGGAGAAGGTGAGTAAAGTTATTTTTTTTTCTCAAACACGTGTGTTTTCTCCGGCGCGTGTCACACGGAACACCTCTGTGTGGTCCATTTGCATTCCGTGTGACACCAGTGATGCCGGAGAAAAACGGACATGACGTGTGGAGCACACGGGCACACGTATGCTCCACACGAACCTGCACGTGAGCACAGACCCATTGATTTTAATGGGTCTACGTGTGCCCGTGTCTCTGGTACGTGAGGAAACGGACCAAACACGTACCGGAGACAAGGACGTGGGAAAGAGGCCCAAGACAGACAGGGGAAAACCAAATCTCTGACACACTGCAAATACACAAGAACCAACAATGAGAGACTCAAGAGAAAAGCAAGAGCAGAAAGGGAACAACAAAAACACAACAAAGGCTAACTCCACAACCGACACACAATAACAAGTGCTGCAACCCCCAGTTAGTTTGAATCACAACACTTTACCAGACCAGCTAGTATAAGATATAGCTGGCACTAATGGAAAATCTGTAGTCTGAACAGAACCTGACGCCACCATAACAGTCAGCGAAATTTGTTAAAACCTCCGTGTCACATGTGTGCTCCAATGGAAACTAATGAATTGCTACTTTTGAGCAATAATTCCTTCCCTCACTTTTTCCCTGAGTGTAAATGCTCTTGTACACCAGTATTGTTTAGCTACATATGTCCCTTAAGCATTTATGTTCTATATCAACGGAAGTCGGAAGCTTGACCTGCATTTATTTCCTTGGCCACACATCTAAATCCATTGATGATTATGTCACATCTCAGCTGTGTTGGGCAATGTTTTAAGTATGTTGTTTGTCCGGCATAATCTTGATTTCCCAGGGAGCCAAAAGCATCAGGTTTACGTTTGACCTTGTAGAACCTGTGATGGTTGAATAAAAGCAAACAATGGCACCTGCTGCGCTTTTATTATTTTTGTTCTGCAATGCTATCCAGAAAGAAGGAAATTCTGCAAGACAATAAAATAAAATGATCACAAAATGTACAGAATAGCTTTTTGTTCTGTAGAAGTAAAAACTACCAGAACCATTTGAGTAAATACTTTATATTATCACGTACAGGAAGAAATGGAGGAAAATATGAAAATATACAGTATCGTAAAATTAATAAAAATGGACATTGGCAATATGGCAAAATTTTTAATTTTTTTTACAAACACCCATTTTTAGCTATTCAGCTGTAAGTCACTATATACAATATTTAATCTTTTCTATCCATTGATAAATTCTCTGCTGATTATATTTTTATATTCATTATTCCTTTTTAGGTGTTGAAGCTCTGTTCTTATTTATACGGACCTCCAAGCATCCTTCTTCTGTCGCGGGCGGCGGGGCGCTGCGCTCGCCAACGCTCGGGTCCGGTGCTGCTGTTACTGCTGCTCGGTGGCTCGAGCGGTGGCCGGATCCGGGGACTTGAGCGGCGCTCCTCGCCCGTGAGTGAAAAGGGGATGGTTTGGTTTGGGGATGTTTGTCCGTGACGCCACCCATGGTTGTGGTGAGGTTGGGACACCATCGCTGCTCTAGACGGGGATCCCAGGAGCAATGACAGGGAGCAGCCGAGATGTTTTTCTCTCCCCTCCGTGGGTAGGGGGATTTGGTGGTCCTGGGGCCCGATGATGGTGACTGGAAGGTGGATGGCGGGGTTTCGTGAGGTGTAGGGTGGTACTCACTCAGCCAATGATGTAGACTGAGTCTCTGGTAAAACAAACTGCTGGATGGACGGGTCCCGCAGCCGGCTGCGATGGTCACTCCCGGTAGGTTGGCGGTGACTGTCTCTCCCTGCCCCTGTGTTGTGTTATCGGCTCCGATGGCTTCCCACCGGTAGCCCGCTCCCCAGCGGTGTATTTGCCAGAGGAGCCCCTTTTTGCCCGCAGGCTCTGGCCCTGGGAACTCTAGCTGTGGCGGTAGCTGTATTTCCCTTCACGGTTGAGCGGTTGCCTTCAGTCGGGTCTTTGCTGCTGGGAAACCCCGGAGGTTCCCGTCGCTGACGGATTTGACCGGTTTAACGGCGACTCCAAGCCTGGGCGGGGTCCGTAGGCCTTGCCGAGTGGTGCTGGCTTCTCTTCGCTCCCCGGTCCTGTACCGGCGGGCCACCGCCCGTCCCCGGTCCTTACGGTTGTGCGTCAATCGGCCTCGCCTGCAGACGGTCACCACCGTCTGCCAACCTTGCTGTTTCTGTGCCCGGGCCACGTACCCGGACACGGCCAGTCCGCTCCACTACCATTTCCTCACTCTCCAACAACAACTACTCAAACTGTTCTGCTCTCTTTTCCCGCCTCCAGGACTGTGAACTCCTCGGCGGGTGGGGCCAACCGCCTGGCTCCACCCCACCTGGTGTGGACATCAGCCCCTGGAGGGAGGCAACAAGGATTTATGTGTGTGACTGATGTGCCTAACCGGGGTGTGGGGTGTGTTGTTGTAGTACCTGTGACGTCCTGGCTTGTCCAGGGCGCCACACTTCCTTTCATAAAGCAATGAATTAGTCTAAAAAAATGGTTTTTATGCATGTTGTCAAACCTATATATTTAGATGGTGGTGGGGAACTAAAAACCGAATACTAAGGGAATTTGCACGCAACATTTTTTTCAGGCTGGCAAACCCACAGTGTTTTTAAAGGGGAAAAATGCATCAGGAAACACAGGTGGGGTGCTTTTTTTTTTTTTTCTTGAATGTGTTTCACCACAGTTTGTTTTTTTTTTTAATTTTCTTGTTTTGTGTGCATTTTATTTTATTTCTTTATTTTCATCATTACTATTGTGTTTCACCACTATTTTTTTAAATTTTTATTTTCTTTGGATGTTTTTGCGTGTTTTTATTTTATTTATTTTTATTACTATAGTCCGATGATTTTTTTTTATTGAATGTTTCACCACTTTGTTTTTTATTTTTATTTTTTTGGATGTTTTTGTGTGGTTTTCCATTTATTTATTTTTATTACTATAGTCTGGTGGATTTTTTTTCCCTGTGATTGTTTTTCTGAGATTTTTTTTTTTTTATTGAATGTGTTTCACCACTTTTTTTTATTTTTTTTTTTTTTTGGATGTTTTTGTGTGCTTTTTTATTTTATTTATTTATTTTTATTATTACTATGTTCCGGTGATTTATTCTTTTATTTTTTTATTTTATTGAATATGTTTCACCACCGTTTTTTTTTTTTTTTTTTTTTTTTTTTTTAAATTAACATTTTTATTTTCCTTGAATATTTGTGTTTTTTTTTTTATTTATTTTTATTACTATAGTCTGATGACTTTTTTTTTTTTTTTTTTTTTTTTAAATGTGTTTCACCACTGTTTTTTTTTTCTTTCTTTTTAATTTAAATTTTTTTTTTTTGGATGTTTTTGTGTGCTTTTTATTTTACTTAATTATTTTTATTCCTATGATTTGGTGATTTAGTTTTTTTTTTAGTTTTTTTTATTTTATTGAATGTGTTACACCACTGGTGTATTTTTTGTATGTTTGGGGGTTTTTTTTGTTTTGTTTTTTTAAATTAAAATTTTTATTTTTTTTGGATGTTTTTGTGTTTATTTTTTTATTACTATATTCTGGTCATTTTTTTTCTTTTTTTTAAATACCCCATTCAACAATGAAGAGACCACTAGCTGTTTATCAAGCAAAGATACTTAAAAGGACGCCCAGGTGTTTTCTGGGCATCTTTTGGGCCTTCCAATTGAATTGTATTGAGCATGTTCAGCTTGGAATATACCTGAAGAATGGTCAGGTTGCTTCTTTTAACAGCTTGACATCTTTGGAAACCTGATGCTCAAAAGCCTGAATATATGAAAAGTGAGTTGTTTTTATGTAGAAATACATATGTTAATTTTTTTAGTGTTTTTTGGGTGCTTTAAGTGTGTTTTGGAGCTGGCCTACTTAAATAAAGACGTATTGTACACATAACCGAACTTGGGGAACCCATGACAGACTGATTTTTGGTCTTCTTCCTACACATTTTCTTTTGTATATGGATACCTCTTTTAGATGAAACTTCATTCTGGATAGTACATACTAACCAAAAGATGTTTAGGTCTTTTCATTTACTCTTAGGGGTACTTTGCGACATCGCTACTGCGATATCGTGGGGGTCAAATCAAAACTGATGCACATCCGGCGCCGGTAACGACGTTGCAACGTGTAAAGCCTAGATGCGCCGATAAACGATCGCAAAAGCGTTGAAAATCGGTGATCTGTGTAGCGTCGGTCATTTTCATAATGTCACACCAATAGGAGATACGATGTTGTTCCTCGTTCCTGCGGCAGCACACATCGCTGTGTATGAAGCCGCAGGAGCGAGGAACATCTCCTTACCTGCCTCCACCGCCAATGCGGAAGGAAGGAGGTGGGCAGGATGTTTACGTCCCGCTCATCTCCGCCCCTCCGCTTCTATTGGCCGCCTGCCGTGTGATGTCACTGTGACGCAGCACGACCCGCCCCCCTAGGAAGGAGGCGGGTCGCCGGCCAGAGCGACGTCGCAGGCTAGGTAAGTGCGTGTGAAGCTGCCGTAGCGATAATGTTCGCTACGGCAGCAATCACAAGATATCGCATGTGCGACGGGGGCGGGGACTATCGCGCTCGGCATTGCTAGCATCGGCTAGCGATGTTTCAGCATGCAAAGTACCCCTTACAGTGGTTGTATCTGTATTGACGTCATGGGGCCATGTTTCTTTTTGAGGATAGTGAATCATAAGGACTGAAAATTAAAAAATTGGGGTGCAGGGAAAGGAGCCACATGAAAACAAACTCTATGCAAAGTTCTCACACTCAGGAGAAAGAAGTCATATTGAACATGGGGGTTGAAAGTTCACTCAGCATTAATACATAGTCCTAGATTCAAAATTATTTTCCTAAGATGTGTTTAGGGAAATAGACCCTTTAGCGCTCCCGCTGCCCTTAGAGACATATTGCTATAATTTTCACAAAGTTTCAATGGGAAATGAAATTACGTTTTTTACTTTCTCTTTTACGTTTTTGATGATTATGCAGAAAAACAATAAGATACTGCATAGCTCTAGGGATATGTATAAAATATATACAGTTTATCTCATTTTTTTTTACAGAAGTAAAACAATTATTTATTGACTTTGAGAGAGTACTGAGCAGATTATTATCAGTGGCGTATCTAGTGTCACATGAGCCTAAGGTCAAATATTAGACCTGCCCCTAACTGTACCAAAATGTGGTCATATGCAAATTATAACAGGTAGTACTGCTAAACAAAAATCTTTAAGTGGTAAATTTAGTCTTAATTTATGAAAGACAAACATTTTTCATTGAGACATTTATGAATATGCATAACCTGTCCCTACTATTAAATCTTTGTGCCAGTTATGAAATAATTCATATCCCTATTCTGACCAAACTGCTACATGATTTCAAGACCCCAGATCAAATGCCTTAATTCACACCTCAGAAGAACCTTAAAGGGATTTTCCACTATTGTTGTTGTGACCCCCTTTCTTTTATCCTAACTCTTCCTAACTAACACTTTCCTAATCTACTTCTTCTATCTACTCTGCTCTTGTAAGCTTATGTCTAAGAGGCTGGTATTTACTTTTTTATTGTTGTTGTAAGTGGAAATGAACACATCACTCGGCTGTAGTTGAACCGATGCTCGAGTAGGGGTCCAATCCATAGAATAATAATCAAATAAACTCGGCACGCAGAAAAGCGGTTTGGCTTGAATATTTATTTTAGGCAATTAAAATTCAATTGACATTTCGACCATAAACATTTAGCCTTCATCAGAAATCAGTGATTGCATAGGTGTGCAGGGGAATCAAATACAGGTGACAGGAAAAGCGACAGCACTTCCATTTCGACTGCTGCTGCTTTTCTTTTTGCCTATATTTGATTCCCCTGCACACATATGCAATCAGTGATTTCTGATGAAGGCTAAATGTATATGGCTAAAACGTCAATTGAATTTTAATTGACTAAAATAAATATTCAAGCCAAACCGCTTTTCGGAGTATAGCGTTTATTTGATTATTATTATTGTTGTAGCTTTGCTCCTTCTATCTGCAGACCGGAATCGGACCAACAGAACATGGTATTTCACTGGTGGGGGCTGAGATGAGAGTGAAGTGTGACATGTGCATGCATACCCAGACTGCTGTCACTCACAGAGAAGTGACCCCACTAGTGATGTGTCCTTCTCAGTTGGTCCAATTTCAGTCTGCAGATTCAAAGCTACAACAACAATAAAGGTATTTATGAGACTCTTAAGGCCCTGTCACACACAGAGATAAATCTGTGGTTGCAGTGAAATTGTGGCCCTGTCACACACAGAGATAAATCTGTGGTTGCAGTGAAATTGTGGACAATCAGTGCCAGGTTTGTGGCCGTGTACAAATGGAACAATATGTCCATGATTTCACTGCAACCACAGATCTGCCAAAGATTTATCTCTGTGTGTGACGGGGCCTTTAGAGAAAATCCTACAAGAGCAGAGTGGATAGCAGAAGTATATTAGGAAAGTGTTAGTTAGGAAGAGTTAGGATAAAAGAAAGGGGGTCACATTAGTAGGGAAAACGTCTTTAACATTCATTTAAGAATGTCTTGTAATGAAGTGAAACATGTCAATGATAAAATGCCTCAATGATGTTTAGTAAAATTTGTGAGTATATGTGAGTGCTAGGTTCTTTTCAGCTTTGCCTTAAATCCCCAGGATAGATTCAGACCCTAGCTTAGGCCATTATTTTATTAACTGTAGACCCCAGACCATGCACCTAAATTGTGATCTCAGACCTGACTCTTTAACCAAGTCATGTTCGAGAAATTAAATGTGTTTACCAGACCCCCTAATAGGTGCACATTGCAGTCTAGTCTCCTCAGTTAATTGCTGATCTCAAACCAATCCCCTTCTTGAGACCTTAGACCAGACCCTTACATTCAGAACTAAATAATAAAAAATCCAGTCTGGACCTTAATTTAGACCACTGAATCAATTGCAGACCCCAGACTAGATCTTTCAATGCAATACCTTTAAATTAAGATCTTAGACAAAACCCTTAAATAAATTAGGATTCCAAATTTATTGCAGGCTGGAGACTCCTAAATTAAAGCTTCAGTCCAGAGTAAAGATAACCAATTCAGGCTCCCAGATCTGATTCCTAAATAAATTCAGACCATAAAGAAGACCCCTAAATTGAAACTTAAGAGCACAATAAAGAAAATGATGCATAGCTCAGACCAGTTTGCCATATACTGTATTTTTCAGATTGTAAGACACACTTTTTCCCCCCAAAACTGGTGGTAAAATGGGGGTTCATCTTACAATGAGGATATGGCTTACCGGAGCGGCGGTGGTAGCGCGATAGGAGGCAGGGTTCGCGATACTGAGGGTGTCACTGCAGTGTCGCGGCGATGTGACTGCCTGATCTGACTATGAGCTCTATTGAATCACCCATAGTTGACATGATGAACTTCAAGAAAATGACCGTGACGGCCTTTCTGCTCACGTGCCACCTCCGCGGCCATTTTCTTGCAGACTATTACGTCAACTGCGGGGGATTCAATGGAGCCCGCAGTAAGATCTGGTTCTCGATGCCGCAGTGACACCCTGACACTCCGTCCTGTGACCCTTCTCTACAGTGACAGCCTCGTAGCACGCCGGCAAATCAATGGCACCCGAGGCCACAGTATCGCCAACCCTCCATCCACTGACCCTCCTGAGACGCAACATCCATCTCCTCTGAGCCCGCAGCACCGCTGACCCTGCCTCCTCTGTCCTTCCTGAGTCGCTCCACCACTGCCTCTACTCCCTAGTGAGCATTAGGTTTAAGACACACTAGGATTATAAGATGGACCCTCAATTTAACATTAAAAAATATTTTTTCCTATTTTCTTTCTCTAAATTTTGGGTGCGTCTTATAATCCAGGGCATCTTTTAAACTGAAAAATACTGCGCTTACCCACATTTCTTTCCGTTCTCTATATCGCCGCATGCATGTTGATAATTTTGACTATTTTTTTAAAAAAAAAACAAACTACAATTGCCAGTATAAAACCAGCAATATTTCAAGAATTTTTTTTCTTATATAATTTTTTATCTGGCATTAATAAAAAATAAAAATTTTAAACGGTATCGCATTTTCTGACAAATTAAATTTAAAAAGCTTATATTTGGTTTATTTATCTCAATATTAGTATTTTTTTTTAATTTAAGATTTTATTGTATTTAAATGAAAAATTTTACAGTTTTTTTGCGATATCTGAATAATGGTTTTGCGCATTCTTTTACATGCAAGATTGGTTTGTGCTGCCGGACTGTTTGCAGAGTTTTTCGCCCTCGTGTTCATCGCTGATGGGAGCCACGTTAGCGTAATGCAGTCTTTTCACTGGATGCTAAGTTGCCTGCCAAAAGTCTTCTTAATTATAGTTCTGTGCATTTTGTTTATACTAATACAGGGATTAAGAAGTTATATTAATTCTGTTTGACATTAGTAGTGATAAATAGCAGAAACATGTAATTTTCCTTTTCTTATGTGATTGAAGGAAAAAAATGTTTGTAGCATTTTGGATGATTTGGAAGATTTGCCAGTAAAGGTCTCATATGTTTTGTACAAAGTATAATTATGTGCATTTTTATAAGTTGTAGAAAATTCCCTGGAGTTTAAAATTTGATAAGAAAACCTTTAAAATCGGGTAAGGAAATAGAAGTCAACTTAGCATTATTGATGCCAGGGGCAATGCAGCGGATTATGGAACGAGGGGTTAAGGGCCAGTGATGATAACACAGGGCTGCATTTGGTGATGAAATATGCGATCACTTGTATTGTGCCGGTTGAAAGTATCATGTCCTTTTTATCCTTATTTTGTATTGAATCAGCTGCATAAATATTCCTATCCTCATTGGTAGGTCGGCGCTATACAAAGATCGGAGGATGTACTTATGGGCTCCCTATTCATGAACAAGGGGTCCTCGTGCAAATTGTAGCAAAATTATAATGTAGTCCACTATATTGTTGGCTTCTGTTGTGTTTTTGTAACTTCACATAGAGATTGAGACTTGCGCAATTCATACGGTCTATGGGTAAGGGAAGTAAGGCCCTTAAAGGGGCTTTCTTACAAAGTTCATTTTAATCAATAGATCTTGGAATAATAATAGTTTCCACAATTGGATGTGTTTATAAAAAATGTTCATGTACTGAGATAATCTTATATATGAGCCCCTGCTGTGTACTGTGTAATGGCTGTGTCTGACTGTACAGGGACATTAGTCTGATCATGTCAAGGGAAAATTCTGATGGAACCAGGTCTCCTAGGCTGACCCTGCTCGCTCTTCCACTTTTCTTTTATTGGGTGAGATCCTATTGCGCTGTTTCTCCACAGTAATAGTTACATAGTTACTAAAGTTGAAAAAAGACCTAGGTCCATCTAGTTCAACCTTCCTCCACCAGTTCTACATTTGGTCACAAAGTCATTTATAACCAACAATGTTGTGTGTACTGAGGAAATCATCCAGCCCTTTTTTGAAAGCGGTTATAGTATCTGCCATTACTACCTCTTGTGGTCGGCATTCCACAGTCTGACCGCTCTAACTGTAAAGAACCCTTTCCTATTTAGCTGTCGGAATTGCTTTTCTTCCACTCGCAGTGGATGCCCCCTGGTCTTTAGTATTGTCTTCGGAAGAAATAAGTCATGTGCCAGTCCTTTATATTGACCACACATGTATTTATACATATAAATGAGATCTCCTCTGAGACGTCTTTTTTCTAAGCTAAACATATCTAACTTTTTCAACCTGTCATCATACGGGCGGTCTCCATCCCTTGTAGTAGTCTAGTTGCCTGCCTTTGAACTGACTCTAACTTCTGAATGTCCTTTTTAAAATGTGGAGCCCAAAACTGAATCCCATATTCCAGATGTGGCCTTACAAGTGATTTATAGAGGGGTAACAATACGTTGGGATCATGGGATCTAATCTCTCTTTCTATACACCCTAGAATCTTGTTTGCGTTTGCAGCTGCTGCCTGACATTGAGCGCTGCTGCTCAGCTTATTTGTAATGAGAATACCCAAGTCCTTCTCCTGATCTGTAGTCCCGAGTTTACTTCCATTTAATGTATACGCAGTTATTGGATTACTCCGTCCTAGGTGCATTACATTACATTTATCAACATTAAATCTCATTTGCCAAGTATCTGCCCATTCTGACATCTTATCCAGATCTTTTTGTAATATTGTACTATCAAGGTCAGTTTTTAATATCCTACATAGTTTGGTGTCATCAGCAAAGACTGACACTTTACTATCAATCCCATCCACAAGGTCATTAATAAAGAGATTAAAAAGAATCGGTCCTAGCACAGATCCCTGCGGCACGCCACTGCTGACTATGGCCCATTTAGAGAATGTTCCATTTATGACTACTCTTTGTTTCCTATCTCTTTGCCAATTCCTTACCCAGTTGCATATAGTTTTCCCTAGTCCTTGCTTCTGGAGCTTTAGTATAAGGCTATTATGTGGTACAGTATCAAATGCCTTTGCAAAGTCCAAATAAATCACATCAGCTGCATTACCAATATCCAGGTTTGCACTTACCCCCTCATAGAACCCCAACAGGTTGGTTAGACACGCTTTATCTTTCATGAATCCATGCTGTCTGTCAGTTATTATACGGTATTATTTTCTGCAACATATTTTTGCATGTCATCCCTTAAAATGCCCTCAAAAACTTTGCATACTACTGATGTCAGGCTTACTGGACGGTAGTTGCCTGGATCTACCCTCTTACCTTTCTTAAATATCGGTACCACATCAGCAATCCTCCAATCCTGAGGCACCAACCCTGTTACAAGCGAGTCTAAAAAGATAAGATACAGTGGTCTGTCAATTACGGAGCTCAATTCCCTCAATATTCGTGGATGAATGCCATCTGGCCCTGGGGATTTGTCAATGTTTAATTTACTCAGACGTAGGCGTACTTCTTCTTGTGTTAAATTAATTATATCGGGTGGTGAACTTTGATTTTTCACTTGTTGAATGATGCCTGGTACAGTCAGTTCCTTGGTGAACACAGAAGAGAAATTCCTATTTAATATCTCAGTCTTTTGTTTGTCCTCTATAACTAACTTATTATATTTTAAGGGGCCAATACTATCCTTTGTTTTCCTTTTGTCATTAATGTATTTATAAAAGATTTTGCGATTTATTTTAATGTCATTGGCGATTTTTGTTTCAGTAGCTAGTTTTGCTTGTTTGATTTCTTTTTTGCATTGCCTATTGATATCTTTATACTCCTGAAATGCTATTTCTGTATTCTCAGCCTTCAAGATTTTAAACGCCCTTTGTTTTTGTTTTATTATACTTTGTACAGTCTTATTTATCCATAGTGGTTTCTTTTTATTCCGAGACGTTTTATTACCAGAGGGTATAAGTTTTTTACAGGACTCTAGCAGTATATCCTTAAACTTTCCCCATTTATGTTCAGTATCCCCAGTTACCATGACTTTGTCCCAATCTACACATTTAAGCTCTTCCCTTATTTTGTTGAAATCAGCTTTCCTAAAATTCCATGTTTTACCATTTCCCCTTTGAAATGTTTTATTGAATATTACGTTGAAGCTTACCATATTATGATCGCTGGTGCCCAAGTGCTCCCGGACCTGTAGATCTGAAATTGTATCCGGTCTATTTGACAGGACCAAATCTAGCAAATTATCTCCCCTCGTCGGTTCATCTACCATCTGAGAGAGGTAATTGTCTTGAATGGTAGGAATGGTAGGAATGCATCTGAGGTTATGACATACATTATGTTCCCTTCTGACTGAGCACTCCTCACATAGGCTTGGGTCTCATCAAAGAAAGGTGAGCCTTTTCGAAAGTGATTATTCTCCTTAGTGATGAGTGAGCAAGCTCTGTATTCAATAGAGCACTGGGGGGCATCTGTATGGGGCACTCGAAGGGGAAGTTGCAGGGTGATGTCAGCTGCACCCAGAATATATGGATTGTGGTGGATGGGAAGACTCAACAGAGGTTGCTGGGTGATATCTGTTACCTGCTGCTAGCGGGTAATGGGGACTATGGTGGCCTGGGGCTGTGTCAGGGCTTGTAACGGACCAAAGACTCTGTAAAATATGCTTGTGTCACCCATTGAGTCCTAATGTGCTCAGTACTCGAATCGAATCGATTCAAACACCAAGCATCACTAGTTCTCATGAATTGGCCAATTTTTGGGCTAAGTATCTTCGTTGTTCAAGTATATTGTTTATAGCAGTAATGCTGTTCGAATTTTACATATTCAATGTTTGCATACATCTTGGCACTCAGAGTGCAGGTGTATCCTTTTGTTTGACGTTTTCTGGTGGATGAAGATACAAGGAGACAGGAAGAGAAACCTTGAATACATTTTTTGTAAGAAAAAGTAAGATTGAAAGCATAAAAGCTTAGTTAGGTACAGAGCTATACAGGAGTATATCTGGTCTTTAGATCCTCTGTCCATGGCCCCCACGCTCAAGAGCTCTTTAGTAACGTGGTTCCACATCATAAAAAATTAGATTCATAGTAATATCTTTTGAGTGAGTAAAATGCGGTAGGTTTGCTTGGTGGCTTTATGGGGTACCTTTTCACAAAAAAATTGTTTCTGGTCGTCAACTTTTATTCCTTAAAAATGTGATATCTCTCTACAGACCTGCTACATCAGCATGTGCTCACGTTCATCTGCATCTATTTATCCATTGTAAAGGGATAGCCTGGACTGCTGGCCTGAAGGGGCTCAAGGGAGAGCAGCATAACTGAGGGGGGATACTAGGCCTTAGGGTCACTTTAAGGGGATAATTTCAGTTGCATCTTTTGTGCGGGAAAAGTATAGGGTGGAGCTGTAGGGTGAGTTGGGATTTGGGCCTTGTGATTGTTTAGGGTGTAATATTTGTAGGGCAGAATAGAGGTCAGGACCCTGGGGAGTGGAATGGGTCATTCCTACCTGGAAGACTGCCAGAATCGTCCTCGCTCACCAACCCTGTTACGGGTTTTGGTCAGCCGATGAGGACGAAAGGAGAGGAGTAATCTCTGTAGCAACAGCGGATAGAAAGGGGATGGTACTTGAAGGTGTGGTTTGCACAAAACAGCGAGGGAAGGAAACCTAGTGTGGGTTACCCCTGGTGGTACAATTGTTTGGTTAACAATAGTCCTTGCTAGGTTGAGGACTCAGTGGGTCATTGGTTGGGCAACATTTAGCTACGTGTCCTCAAGCCGGTGTGGTGCGGCTGAGGGCAGGTGGTGGAGCTGATGTTGTGATCGAGCAGTTTTTGGTAACCTTCATTTACCCCTCCTCCTTTTGAGTTTTCTATTTGTGGGTACGGGTATTAAAATGTTAATGAAATGTTATTTATTGTTTGTTATTGTTTATTATTTCATAAATGGAGCTGCTGTGGCTTTTTATATCCAATTGTCACGCAGTCTTTATGTGTGGGTGGTGATCGGACGGGTAAGGTAAGGCCGGTCAGTCAGACGTTCCGGAGTCATGCATATTGTGTTTCACATTTTGAGAAAGATGTGCGGAAAGAGAAAACCTGAACCAAATGGTGCAGAAATGGCCATACATTGCCACCAAGCAGTGCGTAAAAATTAAGTACTGTGATGATGTCCTGGAGGTGGAAGGCCCTGGTAGGGCTCTACCAAGATAAACCCTTTTTTATTTGAGTGCAGAACTGGTATTGGGGGGAAAATAAGTTTTCTCAAAACAAATATAAGAATTATAACCTAAATCTTGTAATATTATCTTAATGCAATTAGATGGTATGATTATATGTTACAAAGAATCTGAATCAGATATAAAATAAGAAAAGGCATAATCACATTACACAGAACCGGGCACAATTAATGGATAGCTGTTTTTTGTAGAATTACCAGAAACTGTCTAAGCTTCCCCCTGTTCTAACATTGGGCTGTTGAAATCCTCAGCTGTGATAAATTAAGCTACTTATTAATCTAATTATTGTACATTCATCCAAGCAAACTTTCAACTTTCATGTGACTTGAAAAGACCATTCAACCTTATTCCTCCTTCTCTGCAGAGGGCTCAACCTTCCACCAATTAATATACTTCTAATGTGATACCAAGTGGAAAAAAAAACCTTTTTCATTAATTACTCAATGGAACAATGGTGACTTAGAAATCTCAAATACTTTAGGAGAGTTCCTTTGATAGACAGCTCAATGGTGTCCCAATGTTAGAGATGCCTCTAAGAGAATGCACTTCTCATTATAATCACGGGGCTGGAAATTAGCTAATAAGAAGGTATGGAATGAAGAAAAAGTTTCACTGATTCCCAAAGTTGGATGCAATTTGGTGGACTATAAAAAAAAACCCAACACATTCTGTCCATAACTACTGTATTACTTTTATAAAAAAAATAAATCCGTTGTAATGCCTTCCTGGATCAACAGACTCAGGGGGGATGTAATGGACAGACTAGAGGGAAGCCACTCACCAAGCAGGACCCCCAGAACCCTGAAACCCTTTAACCCCTATACAGGGATTTGGAATTACACAGGGCCCTGGAGATCACTACCTGTGGAAGGCTGCAGTCCGATGAGAGTAGTCAGGCAGGGTCAAACCAGGAATAGCAGAACAGGGACAGAATTGGCAGGCAAGGACGTAATCAGAAAACGGAGCAGAGGTCAAATCCAGATCGGGCAGCGAGGTACAAAAACAGCAGGCAGAAGGGTAGTCAGAAAACACGCAGAAGTCAGCACACAGGAATCACAAAACAGAAAAGGGCGGACCAGGAGCCAGGAAATCAGAACTATCTCTAGCAGTGGTCATGTGACAGGAGGGGAAATAAGAAGGGTGTGGTGTCTTCCCATTGGCTGTAGCTGAACTCTGGCAACTTCAGCTGGAAAACACACGCCACCCACAGTCAGCCAGCGGTACTGCAGATCGCAAGATAACCCAGCCCAGTGGATGATCGGAGCCTGTGCCCTCCGGTGCCGCTGGCATCGACTCCTCTCCCATCACCAGCACCATACACGGCAGGAACACGGCGTCGCCTGGCGATTGGGTCAGAAGTCGCTGGAGCAGACTTCGGCGGTGACGTAACATCCGTGTACAAATAAAGTGCAATGATTATATGGTGAACTTTCTTTTTCAGCACATACAACACATAGAGTTACAGGCCAAAAGCATGAAGAAGACCTGTGTGCCTCAGAACCTCACAGGTTCCAAGCTGTATATTATACTACATAAACTGAAGCACGGAATAGTTTATGGTGACGGTGCCTCAATACGCTGTCATTTTGGTTCCAATTTTGCTGAAAACATATCTTTTCTATATACATTTACAAAAATGTGATCTAACCTGTTTATTCAGCTGGAATCATCTCTGAAAACTCCTGTTTGCTTTTGCAATCTGCATTTGCTTTCTGGCTTGGACATGCTGGTTAACCCATCATCTGCTGTAAGCATAACAAACACTCCTGTCTCTAGACTCTGTTCCTATGACTGTTGATAATTACTGCAATAGATTGTTTCTTCTCCATAAACCAGTTTGCCTCTCCAACTTCCAGAGGTTTGCTTATTAACCCTTTGTCTGCTAAAAGCATTGTGAACTTACCTCTGGACTAAGTCGCATGACAAATTCTTCTCCTGTTCCTGGTCCGTTTATACATCAATGGGCTTGTCCACACCCACGCAACATGTCTTCTGTAGTGTTCTGCTGGACTTGTTCCTCCATGTTCAACATGCCATCGGCAAGTCCAGCCCAGATGATTCAGCTGGAATGATCTCTGAAAATTCCTGTTTGCTTTTGCAATCTGCATTTGCTTTCTGGCTTGGACATGCTGGTTAACCCATCATCTGCTGTAAGGCCGGGTACACATATCCGGCTTTTCACTGGTTTGACGGATGCGGCGCACGCCAGTACAGTGTATAGAGTACACTGGCAGTGCAGCAAGTGCCGGTCACATGCTGTCATGTGACCAGAGCATGTGACCCGGAAGTTGCGGCGCTGCCACTGTACTGTATCATACTGTACTGGCGTGCGCCGCATCTGTCAAACCGGCGAAAAGTCAGATATGTGTACCCGGTCTTAGCATAACAAACTGCAGTCTCTAGACTATTCACATGACTGTTGCTACTTACAGCAATAGATTGTTTCCTTTCCATAAACCAGTTTGCTTCTCCATCTCCACTTCCAGATGATTGCTTATTAACCCTTCATTTGCTGAAAGCATTGCAAACTTACCTCTGGGCTAGGTCTCATGACAAATGCTTCTGCTATTCCTGGTCAGTTTATACATTTATGTGCTTTTCTACACCCCACGCTCCCTGTCTTCTGTAGTAATAGTAAGGATGACAGCGTTCCCCGGAGGAACGCTGTCATCTTTACTATTGGTATGTTATTTCAAGTGATCCCTTGATCATGGACATGCGCTCCTGAGGTGCTGATTGTGGTGTTGCACAGGCACATAAGTTTTTTTAACCAAGGTGCTGTGGACTTTTCTTTTTTGGCCATGTCTTCTGTAGTGTCCTGCAGGCCTTATTCCTTCATGTTCAACATGCCATCGGCAAGTCCAGCCCATTGTGTTCATCTTGACCTGTGCGTACTAAGTCCACCTCACCAAACTAGCAATAAGGGCAGCGTGGTGGCTAGAATTTTGTTCTTCATACTTGCTAATTAAGGTGGAACACAAGGGAGGCTGCCAGAAAAATGGGTGGAAGGGGGGATTGTTACATTTTCCTGGTGTCGTAGAAGCTTCCTGGAACTTAAGGCTATGTGCCCACGGGAGCTTGTTTGTGCGGATTTTGCCTCGGAAAACCTGCAGATTTTTCTGGATTTTCCAGATAAATCCGCAGGTTTTAGCATGTACAGTCACTCCCCATTTTATCCTATGGGACATGAGGAGTGCTGTGTACACGCTGCGGAAAGTGCGGCTGCCAAACATGCTGCGGATGTCCACATCCGCAGGTATAATTGCATGTCAATTATTCATGCGGAATTACCTGCGGATGTCCCGGCCCTCCGCTATGGAGATAGAGGCCGGGACGTTCGCAGGTAAGCCGCATGAATGTCCGCATGTTTCCCGCAGCTATTCCGCTAAAAATAGCTGCGGACGCCGGCGGGCAGCTGCGGGAAACATGCGCTCGTACCTGCGGAAATTTTCACCCCTCTCTGCCTGCCTTGCCTTCCTTCCCTTGTTGCCGTCATAGATGTTAATTCTAGCACAGACTGGGGTGGGAACAGATAGCAACACCCAACCCACATATTCCCTTCCTGTTGCACCTGTCAATCAAATAGCAGCATTGCTGGAACTTTACTTGCACATTTTTCTGAAATAAAACATCCAATCTCAGAACAAAAGCTATGCTTACATTCAGCATCCTAGAGCCAGTATAGCACTGAAAATCATGTTGGTTGGTTCACTTTAAGGGAAAGATAAATAGGGTGAGACTTGTAAGTGTATGTTATGAAGAAATAGATGGTGTGCTCCAAAAAAGGCCAATTCACAAAATGTTCAAGTACAAGACATCCTTCGCCTACTGCAAAGATTTAGTTTGCTGCATCAGCCATGCCAAATACCTACTTCCACTGATAAAGGAAGAATGGCAAACAGCACTCTGAGCATGTCCCACCAGCCATACCCCAAATATATAGGGGCCATTTTGATATTCAGCCAATTTAACCCATCAGTATATTTTTGAACAGCTTTCCTTTTTTGCTTGATAAACACTCTACAATGAGCTGAAATTATAAAGCACATATAATAGTCTCCTTCAACACCCATTCTAGTAATTTAGTGGGTTTTTTTCAGCCATCATTGAATTTTGTATATTTGTTAATCATCACACTTCCACATTCATTCTATTAATGAAAGGCTTTGCACACATTAAAAGAGCCAAGTACGGTCACCGCTTTCCATTCTGCATGAAATATTATAAAATGACACCTATATATATTTAAAATTCGAGCGTCTCTCAATTAGAATGTGTTACTAGCGCTTGTTGCCCGTTGGTTTTGCTGCTCCTCGGGGATCTCTTACATATTAGTTCATTGTCATATTGTCTAATGAATGTTTTAGTTTCAACATAAATAGACTTCATTTATATTTAAATTACACCCTCCGCTGATTGGTATGCGAGGTACCTGTATTTGCATACACCGCTAATATTTGCTCTCTGCTCAACTAGACCTTTTACTTAGCCATCATTGTGTTCTATATTACTTCTTTTCAAATATTCACATTCTACCTGCTGCTGCTCGTAATGGTAAAATACATAGTTTCAAATAATAGACTTAAGTATTAGAATATAATAGAAAATTGGTTTATAATAGAAACAAAGCAATAAAAAAGTAATCCTCTCCTGTACTGTGGTTCCTGTAACGTCGGCATCCCTGCACTGTCCCACCTCCCCTTCTTGGCAGGGATGCCGATGTACTCACCACCGTGATCAGGATGCCCACTTCACTGCTCCTTCTGCGGTCCCCACTCACCAGGGCCTGCACACATCATGTAGGTCTACTGGCAACACGTTTTTAGGGTGTGAGCGCGTACAGTCCCCACCTATTGAAGGGGCAGTACACTCACTCAATTGTATTCCCTAGCCTATAGCTGTGAATCACAGAGTATTTAAGAACTCTTCCCCTGTAGGGAAGTGCCTGAGCAATTAGGTTCATAGGGTTCCAGTTCCTGTCAGTACTCTAGTCTGTATCCCATACTGTCAGTCTCCGGTTCTGTCTCCTGTCTGATTGCTGCGGTACTGTCCTGCAAGATCCACCTGTCTCTTCAACCTGACCTGCCTGCCTCCTGTACCTGCTTTATCCAGTCAATCTCCCGTACTTGCGCTGTCCTGCCTAACATCAGCACCAGTGTCCCTGAACTTTCGGGTTGGCTGCTGCAGGATAAAGGACTGTCTGAAGTGGTAAATGGTCTACCAGCAGCCCAGCCCATCCTTACCATTAGAAGCTCTTGTGAAAGCCCGGAGGACTTTTAGTCACGGCCTTTCAGGGTAAGCCCGGTCTGTGGTGCAGTGGATCCACACCCACTAGCGTGACAGTTGCTGAATGATTGTCAATCTGATGGTGACTCATAACAACTCCCAGTTTTTCCTTATCATTGTTAAGGACATACTGAGAGTTGTAGGTTCATGTCACAAATGCATATGGGTCTGACCTGACATTACAATTGATGCGTGACGCCCTGGACTAGCCGGGTAGTCACAGACATACCAACACACACACCCCCACCCTAGGCAGTTACAGCAGCCAAACACAAAACCCTTGTTGCCTCCCTCCAGAGTCTGATGTCCACACCAGGTGGGGCGGAGCCAGGTGGTTGGCCCCACCCACCGAAGAGTTCACAGGCCTGGAGGCGGGAAAAGTGACAGTTTAGTTTTGGAGGAGGAAGTGAGAGGAGTGAACACTTGGGTGTCTGGGTTGGAGCCCAGACACTAACAGCAAGGTTGGCAGACGGTGGTGGCCGTCTGCAGGAGTTAGTGGAACTCCGCAGAGCCGTAAGGACCGGAGTCGGGCGTCGGCCCGCCAATACTGGACCGGGGAACGGAGTGAAGCTAAGCACACAGGCAGGGCCATCGGACCCCGACCAGGCTTGGAGCCGCCGTCAATAGTCAAATCCGAATGTGACAGGAACCCCAGGGGTTTCTCAACTACTAAAGTCCCGATTGAAGGCAACTGTCCACCCAGAGAGGATATACAGCCACCGCCACAGGCTAGAGATCCAAGGGCCAGCGCCTGCGGGCAAAACGGGCTCCTACGGCACCTATACACAGGAGTCAGAACATTCTAAAAGGTGCAGGGAAAGACAGCTACCATCAGCCGTCCGGGGAGAGCGCAACAACAACACTGCAGCCAGCTGCGGGACCCGTCCATCCGGCCGTTTTGGTTTACCAGAGACTTTGTCAGTGATTGTCTGAGTGAGTACACCAGTGCCGTCCAGCACCGCTCCGCGCTGTCCCTGCAACCCTGCACCCCAGCCATCCAGCCTCCCCGTTACACCATCGGGCCCCGGGATCACCAACCCCTGCCCACGGAGGGGACAACATCTCAGCTGCACCCTACCATCTCTTACCAGCAGCGGTGGTGCCATTATCACCACGACCCGTGGGTGGCGTCACGAACAATCTCCCTAACCAAACCACCATCCCCATTTCACTCACGGGTGAGGAGCGCTGCTCGAGTCCCCTGGTCCGGTCCACCACTCAAGCCTCCGAGCAGCAGCATCAGAAGCCCCGGACCCGAGCGTGGCGAGCGCGTCCCCTCTGCCCGCGACAGATGTACCATGTACTAATGGTGGTTCTGGTTATGTATCTCTGTACTGATGAGGGTTGTGATGTTTCTGTATTGATGGAGGTTCTAAGGATGTATTTCTGTACTGTTGGTGGTTCTGATGAAGAATTTCTCTACTGTTTTGTGGTTGTAGTGATTATTAGTAGCAATTCTGTACTAATGAAGGTTGTGATGCAGTGTTTCTGCTGACTTTTTCTTGTGCTATTCATAGTTTTGATTCTGTACAGGTGACAGACTGTACAATACTTTTTTAACATAGCCATGTAAAACATAATCTAATAAGTAGAGTTGAGCAATGTTCGAGGTTCGCCAATTTCATGTTCGAGTGATTTTGGGGGTGCTCGAGATCGAACTCGAGCTTTTTGCTAAAAGCTCGACAGTTCAAGTTAGGTTCGAGAACAGTTCCATCAACATAAACGTGGCTTTTCACAGTAAGGCTATGTGCACATGTTGCTGTCTGCATGCGTCCTGCATCCCCAGCACAATCCCTCTCCCTTTCCTACTCACCGATGGTGGGCGTCTCGCTGCACGGCTGTCACAAATCTGAGGTGTCTTTTCCTCTTTAGAAAATGGCTGCCGCTTCATTAGTCAATTAGTTATTCCGTGCTTTCTCCGCCCGGCGGCGCCAATGATTGGTTGCAGTCAGACACGTCCCCAAGCTGAGTGACAGCTGTCTCACTGCAACCAATCACAGCCACCAGAGGGCGGGTCTATATCGTGCAGTAAAATAAATAAATAAATAAAAAAAAAATGCGGTTCCCCCCCATATTTGATACCAGCCAGGATAAAGCCACACGGCTGGAGGCTGGTATTGTCAGGATGGGGAACACCACGTTATCGGGAGCCCACCACCCTAACAATATCACCCAGCAGCCGCCCAGAATAGCCGCATCCATTAGGTGCAACAGTCCCGGGGGACTCCACCCAGCTCATCCCGAATTGCCCTGGTAAGGTGGCAATCAGGGTAATAATCAGTTTAATCATGCCAGGCATCTCCTCGAGACACCTTGCATGATTAAACTGAAAGTAAAGAAAAACACACCGCGAAAAATCCTTTATTTGGAATAAAAGACA
This sequence comes from Anomaloglossus baeobatrachus, assembly GCF_048569485.1. Lineage (NCBI taxonomy): Eukaryota > Metazoa > Chordata > Amphibia > Anura > Aromobatidae > Anomaloglossus > Anomaloglossus baeobatrachus. The sequence goes on along the minus strand of NC_134364.1, from coordinate 49,201,527 downwards.
AAAAACACCCTATTTAACCCCTTTATTAATCCCCAAATACCCCTCCAGGTCCGACGTAATCCACATGACACTGTCAGCTCTGCTACAGAACACGAGTGCTCTATATGAGCTCCATGTAGCAATGAAGTGAATCGCGCGGTCAGAAGAGACTTCAGCAATGCAGAATCCAAGATTACCAAATCTGCATATCTTTATCATTAGAGGCAGTAGACTGGTGGATAGAGTGCTCGCCTAAGAAGCATAACGTCAGGAGTTCTGGTCCCGGTCCCAGTATAGAATGTTTTTATTTTTAATTTTAAATTATAATTATTATCTATTTATAAAGTGAAGGTAATAAACACACACCGCGAAAAATCCTTTATTTGGAATGAAAGACAAAAAAACACACTTTTCACCATTTTATTAAAATCCTCCAATACCCCTCCAGGTCCGATGTAATCCACACGACACTGTCAGCTCTGCTACAGAACACAAGTGCTCTGTATGAGCTCCACGTAGCAATGAAGTGAATCGCGTGGTCAGCTGAGACTTCAGCAATCCAGGCTTCAAGATTACCAAATCTGCCTATGTTTATCATTAGAGGCAATAGCTGAGTGCATAGAGCCCTCACCTAAGAAGCATAAGGTCGTGAGTTCTAGACCTGGTAAAGAATTTTTTTATTTTTTAATTTTAAATTATATTTATAATATATTTATAGTTATAATTTAATTATGCACTGATGGGAGGAGCCGGACATCAGCTGTGAGCTCTCTCTCGCTCTCTCTCCTTTCTTTCTCTCTCTCTTTCTCTCTCTCTCTTTCTCTCCTTTCTCTCTCTCTCTCTCCTTTCTCACTCTCCTTTCTTTCTCTCCTTTCTCTCTCTCTCTCTCTCTCTCTCCTTTCTCTCTCTTCTTTCTATCTCTCTTCTTTCTCTTTCTCTCTCTCACCTTTCTCTCGCTCTTCTTTCTCCCTTTCTCTCTCTTCTTTCTCTCTTTCGCTTTCCTTTCTCTCTTTCTCTCTCTCTTCTTTCTCTCTTTCTCTCTCTCTCTTCTCTCTCTCTCTCTTCTCTCTCTCTCTCTTCTTTCTCTCTCTTCTTTCTCTCTCTTTCTCAGACCTGGCGATGATCAGCTGATGCGGTCACCTGACAGGATTAGCTGACACTATAAGTTGAGCGGTGTGGCTGGCTTTTTACCGCCCGGCCAGCTAAACTATCAGCTGATGCTGTCGGACAGGAGTCTGCACTGAAGTGTGTAGTTTTTGTTTTTTTTTTGCACTGATGCATCAGCTGATTGTATAAAAGCCTTTCAGCAAACCGATCAGATGATATTAGATCCGGATTGGACGGCGCGGGACCCTTGACCCATGATTACTGCGGAGGGGGGTTCTTTATTTCAATAAAGATGGAGTCACTAATTGTGTTGTGTTTTATTCATAATAAAAATATTTTTCTGTGTGTTGTGGTTCTTTTTATCGGTACTAGAAATTCATGGTGGCCATGTCTAATATTGGCGTGACACCATGAATTTCGGGCTTAGGGCCAGTTGATAATATTCAGCTAGCCCTAACCCCATTATTACCCAGCGAGCCACCCGTCACCAGGGCAGCTGGAAGAGTTGGATACAGGGTCAGAAGATGGCGCTTCTATGAAAGAGCCATTTTTTGGGGCAGCTGCGGATTGCAATTCGCAGCATGGGTGCCCAGAAAGCTTGGGCACCCTGAGCTGCGGATTCTAATCCCCAGCTGCCTAGTTGTACCTGGCTGGACACAAAAATTGGGCAAAGCCCATGTCATTTTTTTAAAAAAATTATTTCATGAAATTCATGAAATAATTAATAAAAAAAAGGGCTTACCTATATTTTTGGTTCCTAGCCGGGTACAAATAGGCAGCTGGGGGTTGGGGGTAGCCCGTAGCTGCCTGCTGTACCTGGCTAGCATACAAATGGCGATGCCCACATAATTTTTTTGGGGGGCAAAAAACTCCTGCATACAGTCCTTGATTGATGAAGGAAGATATTCCAGCAACTTGAGTCCAAACAGGAAATTCTTTAAAACGTTGATTCTTTATTATTTACATATTAAAAAGTCCATGTTGGGGTGAAACAAACCCAAGACAGAGAGGACGCGTTTCAAACACTTGGTTCTTAGTCAATGAGATTGACTAAGAACCAAGTGTTTGAAACGCGTCCTCTCTGTCTTGGGTTTGTTTCACCCCAACATGGACTTTTTAATATGTAAATAATAAAGAATCAACGTTTTAAAGAATTTCCTGTTTGGACTCAAGTTGCTGGAATATCTTCCTTCATCATTACCAAAGAATTGCCAACTTTTTCCTTGCACGGTCCACAAGACTCGGTCTCCTATCAAGCAGGTGAGCTGGGTAAAACCTTCATTCCTAGTCTTAGATTGAGTATGCTGAGCCTTGTAGTTCTGCAGTTGCTGTCTGTCTGTATGGAGGAGAGCAGACAGCAGCTGCAGAACGACAAGGCTCAGCATGCTCCATTCACTAGTGTATGCAGGAGAGCAGACAGCAGCTGCAGAACGTAAGGCTCAGCATACTCCCTCCAGGACTGTATGCAGGAGTTTTTTTAGTTTTTTGCCCACCAAAAAAATGATGTAGGCTTCTGTAACAGCATGTCCCTCCCCCGCCTGTGCGCATGGTGTAATAGTCTGTCCCTCCTTTGTACTGCTTCTGCTGGGAGATTGTTTGTTCTTCTCAGCATGGGACTTCTCCAACCACAACTTGGTAAACAGAACAGAGCCAAGAGTCTAAAGTCAGTTCATGTATCAGATGTCTAGGGGGAGGTGTGCCCACCTAAGGGGCTGATCCCAAGAGAGAAGAACAATGAGACCAATGTTAGGTTAGTTGGATCTCGGCTGGAGAAGCACTAGGATCTATAGCTGAGGCTGGATCCTAGAGCCTGTGTATGGACTGTTACAGACTGGAGATCAGTAGCCACGTGGATTGTGTTTTGTTGTTCACCCTGTTGGACTCAAGGAACTCAAATAAAGACCATTGCCCTATTTTCCCTGGCATCAGAATACCAGGCGGTGCCCCTGGATCTTTTGTTTTGTTGTGGACTCCTTGCAGACTTTAAGGATTTATATTTGTTTGGTGCTTTATCTTTGTGGTTCCAATAAAGCCCTTTGGATTTTTCCTTGGCCTGGCGTCCCTCACTGCTCTGTCGCATACCCCGTCTCAAACTGGTGGCAGCAGCGGGATCAGAGCAGAAAGAATGGAGGACAACGGCCCATTAACATCTGGAATCAAAACCTCAGAGTACAAGAACTGGACTGTGGTGAGCCTACAAACAAAGGCCCGTGAATTAGGAGTCGGTTACAAAGGACTCTCTAAGGAGCAACTAATTGAGGCATTGGAAAACGCTTGCCTGCAAGATGACACCGAGGAACAATTTCCACAGCAAGGGGAGGAAAGATGGGAGCTGGAGGTAAATACCCAAAAAAGTCAATGGGTTGTGTGGTATGAGAAGGAGATGGCACTGCTTGGAGGTGAGCCCACCATAGAAGATTAGAGGGAGGCTATTCGCAGAGCTCAAGAGAGGGCAGCATTGCTGGAGAGGAGGTTTGCTGTGGAAGCAGCTAGAGGCTCCAGACAGACTGTAACCACAGCACCAACTATGAGGGAATTCTCCAGAGTGTCCCGCAAGGACTTTAAGCCATTTAATGAAGCTGCAGGCGACATTGAGAGCTTCTTCCAGGACTTTGAGCATCAGTGCCGATTTAATGGAAGTCCCAGAAAGAGAGCGAGTCAGACACCTGGTGGGCCTCTTGGAGGGTGGAGCTGCCGACGCCTATAGAGCTATGGACCCTCAGTGGAATTGTGAGTATGGGGAGATAAAACAGACCATTCTGTAACATTATGCTGTGACCCCAGATACTTATAGGACTCAGTTCCGTACGTTAGCCTGTGATGGGGAAGTGTCTTTCAAGATGTATGCCCACAGACTGAAACAAGTATGTCATCTCTGGCTGGAGGGAGAGGGGGCCTTAACTTGGGAGACGTTCATCCAGGTCATCCTAAAAGAACAGTTTTATGCCAAGTGCCCTACTGAGATCCGGGAATGGGTGCGCGAGAGGAGACCAGAGACAGTGGAACAAGCTGCTGCTCTAGCTGATGAGGTGCTCACTATCAAACCTCAGTGGAAGAAGCTGCTAGTGGAGGGAGAAAAAAATGACCAGCTCCCCAACACCAGAGGTTCCTTGTCCTTCAGCGCCCAATGTTCCTCGACCTCCTAGACAACCATCTTCAGCACCTGCACCTTAATATCAGTCACCAAGGTCTCCTACCTACTTCTCCAGAAGGCAAAATGGAAGGAGTGAGACGCAGCACAGATGTTATCGATGTGGGCAGCCTGATCATCTGCAAGCTCACTATCCAGGTGTTCGGAGGCAGAACAGCTGCAGACCACCTTTGCCTGTCCATTATCTACAGACACACTCAGTAGGAGAAGAGCTGGATTCAGGCCCTGATGATTTGCCAAGTCACTCTGATATGTTGACTCCCTACCAGGAATCTATGGGATGCGAGCCACGGCCGCCCGTTCTTCTGATCTTCAGTGCCACTTTGTCGGTGCGATAACCAGAAGTCAAGCAAAGAGAGCATCAGATGTGGACGTGTTCAACCCATCAATGGAAATGAGGCCACCCGAACTGCCTTCACAGCCGGTGAGTGATTCTTCTTGTGGGTCTCATCTGAATGTCACTTGGGATAAAGTTCAGTTTAGACAAGAGGTAGAGACTGACCCCACCCTGGCTAGCTTTAGAGCTCAGGCTGAAGTAGGACAGTTAGGAGAAAATGGGGAAAAAATTATCAGAGAAAATGGACTTCTATATCGAGTTACCAACGCTGGCTCCTTAGATAAGCCCTGGACTTATAGCAAACAACTGATTGTTCCTCAGAAATACAGAATTTCCCTATTACACATTGCTCATGACATTCCTACTGCTGGCCATCAAGGGGAATACCCGCACCGAGAGACGATTGACTCAAAATTTCTATTGGCCTGGAATTTCTCAAGCAGTGGCGCATTTCTGTCGAACTTGCGATATATGTCAGCGTAGAGGGCGACCCGGAGATCACCCAAAGGCACCCTTGCAACCACTCCCTATAATAGAAGAACCCTTTCAAAGAGTAGCTGTCGATATTATTGGACCTCTGGCTAAACCAAGTAAATCCGGAAAGCAGTATATTCTCACTGTTGTGGACTACGCCACCCGATACCAAAAGCTGTGGCCTTGTCAAGTATTTCTGCAGCCAAGGTGGCTGAGGCCCTTGTTACCATTTTCACCCGAGTAGGATTCCCAAGTGAGATATTATCGGACCAAGACTCCCAGTTCATGTCAGAGTTGGTGCAGTGTCTGTGGCGCACCTGTGGAGTACGAGCAATTCGAACTACAGCATATCATCCTCAAACCAATGGACTTTGTGAACGGTTTAATCAAACATTGAAAAATATGCTAAGGGCCTTCACTGACAGGGATTCCGACTGGGAGAAGTACCTACCCCATCTCCTGTTTGCCTATCGGGAAGTTCCCCAGGAGTCCACTGGGTTTTCCCCCTTTGAACTACTCTATGGAAGAAAGGTCAGAGGACCCTTAACTCTGCTAAAGGAATATTGGGAGGGGCAAGTTGAAGATACAGGAACCCCTGTTGTTCTATATGTCCTCAAGCTTCGGGAAACCCTGGCTCAACTTGCTAGTTTGGCTCAGGATCATGTACGGATGGCTCAAACCAGACAGAAGCCATGGTATGACCGCAAAGCACGCTGTCGAGAATTTGTAGAGGGACAACAAGTCTTAATGATTGTTCCCCATCGGCAAAATAAACTCCAGACAACATGGGTGGGTCCCTTCCGTGTTCTCAGAAAACTAAACGACACCAATTACCTTCTTGCTCTAGATGATCAGGGTCTAAGACAAAGGACTGTCCATGTGAATATGATTAAGGAGTACCATGATCGGACATTACCTATGATAGCCAGCTGTCGGCTGGCTTCAGAAAATGGTCAGGAGGATAAGGACCCATTACCTGATCTTGTTGAAGCAGCCAGAGCCCCATCCACTATAGAACAGGTTCCGCTGAGAGATCACTTAGATTCCTTACAGAAAAAACAAATGCTGGGAGTGCTCCATCAGAGACAGGCTGCTTTCTCATCCTGACCAGGTCGAACCACAGTAACCCAACATCATGTGGACACTCAGGGCTTTCGTCCCATACAACAGGCTCCCTGCCGGGTACCAGAATCAGTTAGAAACACCATGCAGCATGAGCCGGAGGAGATGTTACAGCTGGGGGTGATTCAGGCCTCTCATAGTCCTTGGGCCTCTCCCAAGAAAGATGGGAGTACTCGATTTTGTGTGCACTACAGACGACTAAATGACCATACCATCAGTGATGCTTACCCAATGCCCCGCATTGATGAACTTCTAGACCGGCTAGCTGGAGCACGATACGTCACCACCTTGGATCTCAGTAAGGGATACTGGCAAATTCCCATGACAGAGGAAGATAGAGAAAGGTCGGCTTTTATAACCCCCCTTTGGTCTGTATGAATTTCTAAACATGCCTTTCGGAATGAAAAACGCCCCGGCAACCTCTCAGAGAATGGTGGACCAGATCCTCCGGGGATGTGGCGATTTCGCTTGTGCCTACCTGGATGATATCGCCATCTTCAGCCACACATGGGAGGAACATCTGAATCAAGTAGCTGTTGTTCTTGACCGGATTCTCGCAGCAGGCCTAACTATTCGACCTGATAAATGCCAATTGGGGATGGGTGAAGTCCAATACCTAGGGCATCGAGTAGGAGGAGGGAAGTTACGTCCTGAACCTGCCAAAATCCAGGCTATTAGAGACTGGCCTGTACCCCAAACAAAGAAACAAGTTATGGCTTTCCTGGGCACTGCCAGTTATTACCGAAAATTTGTTCCTCATTTCAGCAGTGTGGCCAAGCCCCTTACAGACCTCACGAAAAAAACGATGCCCCAGCTGGTGATCTGGACTCCAGCCTGTGATGAGGCTTTTAATCGGCTAAAGGACGCCTTGGTCTGTGACCCTGTTCTGGCTGTTCCAGACTACAAGAGGAGATTCATTGTGCAGACGGATGCCTCTTCTTATGGACTGGGAGCTGTACTCAGCCAGGTGAATGCAGCCGGGGAGGAGCACCCTATTGCCTACCTCAGCAGGAAGCTGCTGGACTGAGAAGTGGCCTATGCAACTGTTGATAAGGAATGCCTGGCTGTTGTATGGGCCCTTAGGAAACTAAGGACGTATCTGTATGGACGAGAATTCACTGTGGTTACTGATCACAATCCCCTCATCTGGCTGAACAGAGTCTCTGTGGACAATGGACGCTTACTACGATGGAGCCTGGCTCTTCAACCCTACAACTTTACAATACAATATAGAAGGGGCAGCCAACACCAAAATGCAGACGGATTGTCCAGGCAAGAAGAGCCCTGAGTCAGGTCCACCATGTTTACGTGTACTTGACAAGCGACCTGTTGAGGTCACTAGTCCGTACACAAATTGAGAGGGGAAGGGATTGTAATAGCGTGTCCCTCCCCCGCCTGTGCTCATGGTGTAATAGTCTGTCCCTCCTTTGTACTGCTTCTGCTGGGAGATTGTTTGTTCTTCTCAGCATGGGACGTCTCCAACCACAACTTGGTAAACAGAACAGAGCCAGGAGTCTAAAGTCCATTCATGTATCAGATGTCTAGGGGGAGGTGTGCCCACCTAAGGGGCTGATCCCAAGACAGAAGAACAATGTTAGGTTAGTTGGATCTCGGCTGGAGAACCACTAGGATCTATAGCTGAGGCTGGATCCTAGAGCCTGTGTATGGACTGTTACAGGAGATCAGTGGCCACGTGGGATTGTGTTTTGTTGTTCACCCTGTTGGACTCGAGGAACTCAAATAAGGACCATTGCCCTATTTTCCCTGGCATCGGAATACCAGGCGGTGCCCCTGGATCTTTTGTTTTGTTGTGGACTCCTTGCAGACTTTAAGGATTTATATTTGTTTGGTGCTTTATCTTTGTGGTTCCAATAAAGCCCTTTGGATTGTTCCTTGGCCTGGCATCCCTCACTGCTCTGTCGCATACCCCATCACAGCTTCGCCATATTTTTGTATGCTAGCCAGGTACAGCAGGCAGGTACGGCTGCCCCCAAACCCCAGCTGCCTATTTGTACCCGGCTGTGAACTAAAAAAAATAGGGAAGCCTTTTTTTAATTATTTCATGAATTTCATGAAATAATTTAAAAAATAATCGACCTGAGTTTCGCCCCATTTTTATGTCCAGCCAGGTACAACTAGACAGCTGGGGAATGGAATCCGCAGCACAGGTTGGCTCGAGCTTTCTGACGACCTCTGCTGCGAATTGCAATCCGCAGCCGCCCCAGAAAATGGCGCATTCATAGAAGCGCCATCATCTGGCGCTGTATCCAACTCTTCCAGCTGCCCTGGAGCCGGGTGGCTTGCTGGGTAATAATGAGTTAATACTAGCTTTGTTTTACTAGCTAGTATTAAGACAGAGATTCTTAATGTCAGGCAAGTTTGACCCGGCCATTAAGAATCTCCAATAAAGGGTTAAAAAAAAAAAAAAAGACACCACACAGAGGAAAAATACTTTAATAGAAATAAATACACAGACACACTTAGAGACTCCATGTTTATTGCTCCCTTTTATCCCTCCACGATCCATGCTCTTCTGCATGGGAGGAAGAATGCTTCTGTTCCCGTGCAGTCTATTCACTCAGTGAGTGAGAAGCAGCTGCGTACTGTAAGCGATGACGTCACCTCTGACAGGTGCATTGCTATAGCAACAGTGATCTCCGTTATTGACCGGCTGTGGCAGCCGGTGAATAACGGAACGGGGAAGCAGAATGGGGAGTCGACCGTGTGCCAGAGCATGTCGCCGGTACACGGAGATACACAAACGATCACCGCGTACTGGAGAGCTGCACTGACAGGTCCTAGCATGAAGTAAAAGCCATGTGACCAGTCTGTAGCCAATGAGATAATAGACATGTGACTGGTCACATGGCTATTTTGACGTCACGATAGGTCCTATGCTGGTGCTGGTTACCGGGAGGACGCAGCGATTATCGGAAGGGAAAGCGGTGGGAGACAGAGTGCAGGACGCATCGCGGGGACAGGTAAGTGTTATGGCAATGTTTATTAACTGTATGTGTACATTTATAAAGTGTTTTTATGTGTTTGTGTTTGCCTCCCTTTGGTTTCAATGGGGTCTGAGAGGTTTGTCGAACGGCTCGCTGAACCGAACTCGAACGCGGCCTCTAGAGGCTCGCTCATCTCTAGTAATAAGTTATGGAGTTTTACACTGAACATTGAGAGAATTATGAAGAGCAGATCGTTTGCACTTGACTGTAAGTGTGCAAATCACATATGAATGAGCAGTCACATCACGACTACTCACATGAGGGGGTTCCAAACAGAATTCTTGCTCCCGGTGCTAGAAAACCTAAATTTGCCTCTTCCTACGGGAGTATGAAAGGTCCTTTTGGTCCTTTTATGAAAAGACAAATTCTTAAAAAAAATCAAAAACATGAATTCATTTGCCATAAACTAATATGATGCTAAATTTTTAGCCAACTGAATAAAGCTGCTTTCACACTGTGTTAACTTTTTACCTACGTTCACTGGTCTTGTTGGAGCTTCTCTCCGAAACTCCCACCGCAAAACAGGTTTTGTACATATGCGCCGATGGGGCCTTTGACCATAATGGTGCAGATGGAGTTATTGTGTGCTCTGTCATGCACCATTTTCGGGTATATTCTTTCTGCAGATGGACACTCAGACTCCGTCTACTACGTCTGGATGTCCACCTGCAGAAAGCGTATTTGCCCGAAAATGGTGCACAGCAGAGCACATGGTGACTCCATCTGCACCATTATAGTCAATGGCCCCGTCGGCGCATGCATCTGAAACCTGTTTTGCGTGAGGTTCAGACGGAAGCCCCAACAGGACCAGTGAACAGAGGTAATAACGCAGTGTGAAAGCGGCCCAAGGCTTTAGATTAATTTGCTTCCTACCGACACTGTCCCTGGAGCTGGTGCCTATTTGAGAAATTTTCATGAGTGGCTATATTACTGTACGATACTATGTTTCATGTTCAGTCCTGTCAAATATATTGGTGCAACAATAGTTACGTACAGCAAATAAAATAGCACCACTCCCATTTCAAAAAGGAGAAAAATGGCATTGATTCCAGGCCCATGTACACAATGTTTCGCTACTGGCAATGAGAAAGGCACTTGGAACCAGATCATTGCCAGTGGCGAAACGTTGTGTATATGGGCCTGGAATCAATAGTTTTTTCACCTTTTTGAAATGGAAGTGCTACTATTTTTATTTTGTAGATACAAGTAGTCCAGTGGTCCGACTTGCACCCGGACATTATTCAACAGATTCGAAGTAATTTTTTTTTTTTTTTACATTTTATATAGATGGTTTTCTTTACTCTTTATACAATAGAACCTTCGCTTTTCTTTCACACATCTTTGCATTCGGACATTATTCGATATTCAGCATCATCTTTAATTTTTTTTTTTTACATTTTATATACAGTAGATGGTTTTATATACACTTTAAGTCCGCTTTACACACTACAATATATCTTACAATGTGTCGGCGGGGTCATGCCGTAAGTGACACCCATCCGGCATCGTAAGGTACATTGTAGTGTGTAACGGCTACATGCGATTGCAAATGAACGGTAAATCGTTTATCGCACGCACGTCGTTCATTCCTCATAAATTGAACGTCAGGTTGTTCATCGTACCCGGGGTAGCACACATCGCAGTTTGTGACACCCCGGGAACGATAAACAGATCTTACCTGCGTCCTGCGGCTCCTGGCCAGCAATGCGGAAGGAAGGAGGTGGGCGGGATGTTTACGTCCCGCTCATCTCCGCCCCTCCGCTTCTATTGGCCGGCTGCCGCGTGACGTCAATGTGACGCAGAACGTCCCTTCCACTCCAGGAAGTGGACGTTCGCCGCCCACATCGAGGTCGTATGGACAGGTAAGTACGTGTTACGGGGGTTAATCGTTTGTGCGGCACATTCAACAAAATTGAACATGCCGTACATACGATGGGGGCGGATACGATCGCATATGATATCGTATGCGAAATCGTAATATGTAAAGCAGGCTTTATACAATTGAATCTTTGCTTTCCTTTCACACATCTTTATACCTCTAAATTCATTCCTCCGTTATTTACTATTTTAATTCTACATTTAAAGTAAAGAATCGGGTCAAGTCCCTCCGATTTTTATCAGCCGTAAAAGAAAGAGCCATTGCCTAATTCCCTACGATGTTCAATGACTACTCTCGCAATAGATTTACCGTCGTCTACCCTCCAACTGCAACAGAAAACACTCACTGTTCTGCTTTCCTGAATCGGAGATTAAAAATAAGCTCAATTATTAAAGTATAATTATGCTTTATTGGAATACCAAAAATATGGGTTAAAAAATGACAGCAGGGAACTTTTAGCAAACCACAGATGAATGTTGTCATCATTAAAAGATAAAAGTTTCATACTGGTCTTATCTGTTTGTTTGGAAGGGATCCAGACATTGCCGTTATATGGGAAACAAAAAAAATAAAAATGTAGGAGTAATTATTGAAACTGTGCGATTTCTTATCTCTGCTACTGTCTCTCCAACTAGTAATGCGATATCAGCAGCTGCAGACGGTCGCTGATTCCCCATATTGGTAAACAAGTGCTTTGGAGACCTGTATGAACCACTTTAAGCCCACAACTCCCTGAAGTGCTGTCAGGCTTAAGTTCTTAATCCATGGTTATTTCTGAGCTCTGGAAATTCATCTTTATAAAACCTAAACAAAAAAAAAAAGAAAAAAAAGCCTAGGGCATGTGCTCCCTCTGGTGAAGCAAATGACATGCTCATTTAATAATGAAACAATAACTCGAAAGAGAGGATCAAAGGACGATCCATCCTCTCTTTACAATCCCCGATTTTCTCAGGTCAAGCCATTTAATTGAGAAATAACAATACCATTGTTAATTATGGTGAAAGTGACGTTGAGACCATGTTTGACTGTGAACAATGGAAAATGAAACTTCTCGTTGTAATTTACAAGATCACAGAATCCTTTAAGTAAATGGATGTCTTAAAGTATATGTTTCCCATCTACAAAGTGTTGGAGACCTTTGTGTCCTTACAAAGTTTACTTGTTGCTGTATAGAGTGGTGGAAACCATTGTGTCATGGTTCTTCAAACACAAGAAGTCACTTATGGTTATCACATTAAATATCCTTGTAATTTTAGAGACGTTTCCATTAAAAGGGAACCTGTCAGGTCCCCTCTGCCCTCCAACCCAGCAGCATTGATAACTGCTTCTTGTTCCCGGTGATTGCTCTGCTTCTTTAGGGAGCGTGTTAGCTCAGGACGCCGGCAGTCATGCTTCCTGGTTTTCAGCTGTGCTGTTGGTGCGCATGGTGCTCAGTGTTCAGATCTTTGCCTCTTGACTCCGTACTGTTGTTGACTCGTCTCTGCCTGTCCCCTCCTGTTTCTGTTGTGACTTCCCGGTTTCTGACCTCGGACTTCCTCCTGATCACATCCCCGTCTGTTTCCTGTATTTCGGTATGTACTCTCCTGGAACCCTGAACTTCGGCTTGTACTTTGACCTAGTCTCTGTCTGCCCCCCGTGTACTGTCATGTCCTCCTGGTTTATGATCTTGGCCTGTCTGACTACCTCTCAATTTACTGCTTGTAAGTAATCTCCACCTAGTGACAATCATCACACCAGCCATGTATAACACTATTCACTCATATCAATGTTTAAAGGAACAACTTATAAACTTCGCTGTCCCTATAGTAACGCCCCATCAACTAGTCACAGGCCTAATATGACGGGATAGTGTAATGGGATAGTAAAGGTGAACTGGAGTTTCTAGGCAGGCCCTAACTTTGGGGCCTTGCGCTGTCCCTTATCCCGACCGTAGACTTTGAGGTAGTCGGAGTAGAGCCTCCAACATATCCCTGTCTCCTTTCCAGGCCCTAACAATTAAGTCCCCACCACCCAGGGGATTGGCCCGGACGGAGCCCAATAATCCACGAACGCAGAAACAGACGGGGTAAATAAAAACTCATACACACCAATACCCTGTACTGGGGGATGACCAAGGAATAAGGGTACAATGAAAAAAAGGAGGTAGAAGAAACCACTTACAATAATCACGGAATAGCAACAACAGTAAGACACATCCAATCTGCTCCCTGGCTAGCTCCAACTGAATGAATAACCAGCAACAAGTCCAGGAAGCAGAGTGCTTATATCCCGGCCAGCAATTGCTTAACTGCTGCCAGCTGAAGCATTCTGCTTCTGCAAAAGAAAGTGTATTAACCCCACCAGTGCCAAAAAGAAAAAAAAAACATTTTAAAGTGCATGGTCTAAATGGTAAGGTGAGAACTAGCCCTGAAACTGTCCCTATACACGGGTCCCCTAATAAGCATAGGAACAGCACACTTTATACGTAATTTTTTTTAATCATTCATATTAGGGAATTGAGTTATACACGGCGGGTTATGGAGGGAATTTGGGCATATAGGGATCAGTGCTGCTGGGTTGGAGGGCAGAGGTGACCTGACAGGTTCCCTTTCATATTCCAACAAGAGGAATATGTATAGAAACAAATGTCAAAAAGTTGAGCAGCTGCTCATCAAAACCAAATTCTGTAATAATTACTCTAAGTGAGCTCCAAAATGCGTAGACCATTAAACTGTATTCCTCATTTTTCTTATCATTTACATGAAGGCAGTGCAGGTTAACCCATTTATTCCAGTCCTTGTTGTTCCTTCCAGTGTGGGTCTGCAGCAGCCGGTCAGCTTTATAAGTGGTTTTTAACACACAACCCCACCAGGAGAGCACATTTGCACGCATTCTGCCTGTTTTTTTTTATTAATCCACATAAGACCCTGTTTGTGCTTTTTGTCACTTTTTTAGCTGAATGCTTTGCAGAAATATTTCAAATCTGTGAGAGCTCTTGCACTTTGTTCCTTCTGCTCTTTTCCTTCCTTTTCAGTGTTAGAGATAGCAGTAGGGAGGGAAAGGGGTTATTATGCATTGGTCTCCACGTGCATAGAGGGTACAGAGTATCTACAGTCTAATGTAGGTATAGGAACGCTGACTATAGAAAAGGAGGAAAGAACATGAAGAGAATATTATGGAATAAAAGTAGGCTGTAAAACTAAATGAGCCACTGAAAACCTTAGTGCCCTGGATACTATGAGCGCACACAGTGCTTTTTTTGTAAAAAAATATTTGCTGGTACCGCATCTCTGAGACGAGGAGCGGGGGGGGGGGGGTACTGTTAGGCGCCGGCGGCCAAGATTGAGGAGGGGGGGGTGGGGAGGATCTGTCAGCTGGCGGCCGAGTTTGAGGAGTGGGAGGGAGTGCTGTCGTTGTTGTCGTGCTGCCGGGAGATCCTGTGCACGGTTTACTACATACTACATACGGTACTGTATGCTGGAGAGAGAGGCAGGGGGTGTGCAGAGCTACAAGACTCAGCATACTCCATCCACTAGTGTATGCAGGAGAGCAGACAGCAGCTGCCGAACTACAAGGCTCAGCATCCTTCAGCCAAGACTGTATGCAGGAGTTTTTTGCCCAAAAACGTAAAATGTAGAAAAAACAAAAAAGACGTGGGCTTTGCCATATTTTTGTATGCTAGCCAGGTACAGCAGGCAGGTACGGGCTGCCCCCAACCCCCAGCTGCCTATTTGTACCCGGCTGAGAACCAAAAATATAGGGAAGCCCTTTTTTTAATTATTTCAAGAATTTCATGAAATAATTTAAGAAAAATAAAATGACGTGGGCTTCGCACAAATTTTGTGTCCAGCCAGGTACAACTAGGCAGCTGGGGATTGGAATTCTCAGCGCAGAGTGCCCAAGCTTTCTGAGCACCCCTGCTGCGAATTGCAGTCCGCAGCCTCCCCAAAAAATGGCGCTTTCATAGAAGCGCCATATTCTGGTGCTGTATCAACTCTTCCAGCGGCCCTGGAGCTGGGTGGCTCACTGGGTAATAAGGGGTTAGGGCCAGCTGTATATTATCAACTGGCCCTAAGCCCGAAATTCATGGTATCATGCCAATATTAGACATGGCCACCATGAATTTCTTGTAAACATAAAAAAAAAAACACAACACAGAAAATATTTTTATTAGAATTAAAACACAACACAATTAGGGACTCCATCTTTATTGAAATAAAGACCCCCCCCTCCTCAGTAATCCTGGGTCAAGGGTCCCGCGCCGTCCAATCCGGATCCAATATCATCTGATCTGTTTGCTGGAAGGCAAAGCGATCAGAGTATGTGTCAGGTTCAAGGATGTGAATCACATCACACATCAGCTGATTGTATAATACATATATACAATCAGCTGATGCATCAGTGCAAAAAAAAAAAAAACTACTCACCTGTCTGCAAACTCCCGGGACACGACTGATGGCTCCATGAGCCGCCGGTAATCAGCTGCTGCAGTCACCTGAGAGCATCAACTGATTGCTTAAACCAGCTGGGCTGTAAAAAGCTAGCCCCACCGCTGGACTTAGACTGTCAGCTAATGCCATAGCGTGACTGCATCAGCTGATTACCGGCAGGTCCTGAAGCCGATCAGACGTGTCCTGGGAGGCTGCAGACCGGTAAGTGTGATATTTTTTTTCTAGTGTTCCCTCTTAGCAGCTGGGAGCGGACATGGCGCCGGTGGTAGCAGGGGGAAGCAGGGGGGGGTGAGCACTGGGGGACCTGATCGCCGGCGGCAGGAGCAGCACAGTGATTACAGGGCAGGTGGGAGGGAATGGAGGTCGTGGGGGGGTTGAATCGGACGACGGGGGGCAACGGAGGTCGGGGGGAGTGGAAGACAGCAGAGGGGAGCAAATACCTTACCGGATAGCAGCAGATTGGGGTGACTGGCTGTGACCGCGATCTTCAGCGTCCATGAACATTTTGAAGAGGCCCACCGCCCTTCCACATCTGATTGGAGGGATAGCGTCACATGGATGCTAGCTCCAATCAGATCTGAGGGGGGGGAGACACAGATGTCACCCTGCTCCAGCCAATGGCTGATGATATAGCAAATTTACAAATTAGCCATGTGGACAGAGCCAGAGGTGCTTATCCTCAGCGCTCTTCAGATTTTCCGGTACGCCGTACCAGCGCGTAGACAGCAAAAAAAGCACTGAGCGCACATATTACTGGAAGTGACACTCCGATTCTTGGATGATGGTGCAAACTGAAAATGGGGGTCTTAAAATGAATGAAGGAATGATTATTCTAATCTGATACAGTACATGATGCGCAATCAATGTATAGGGCACTAGCTCTGAACAATACAATAACATAAAGAGTTGCATACTAGTCACAACGTATAGGGGAATAATGAAAAGCAGGACTGCTATGGGAATACTAGACTGAAAAATACAATGAACTATCTGAAAAAGTGAAAAAACATGAAAATGGAATATGCATAACTGCTATGAATAATAGGAATATAAGAGATGTTTAGCCATTGTTCAATGCAAACACACCAAGGTAAACCTTACCTTGGCGTGCTTTTGGGGCTCTTTTGCATTGATCAATACAATGCCTAAACATCTCTTATACACTGTGTGCAGAATTATTAGGGAAGTTGTATTTTAGAGGATTTTTTTTATTATTGATCAACAACTATGTTCTTAATCAACCCAGAAGACTCATAAATATTAAAGCTTAATATTTTTGGAAGTTGGAGTGGGATTTTTTAGATTTGGCTATCTTAGGAGGATATCTGTTTGTGCAGGTAACTATTACTGTGCAGAATTATTAGACAACTTAATAAAAACCAAATATATTCCCACCTCACTTGTTTATTTTCACCAAGTAAACCAATATAACTGCACAAAATTTAGAAATAAACATTTCTGACATGCAAAAAGAAAACCCCAAAAAAGTAGTGACCAATATAGGCACCTTTCTTTATGATGACACTCTACAGCCTACCATCCATAGATTCTGTCAGTTGCTTGATCTGTTTATGATCAACATTGCATGCAGCAGCCACCACAGCCTCCCAGACACTGTTGTGAGAGGTGTACTGTTTTCCCTCTCTGTAGATCTCACATTTTATGAGGGACCACAGGTTCTCTATGGGGTTCAGATCAGGTGAACAAGGGGGCCATGTCATTATTTTTTCATCTTTTAGACCTTTACTGGCCAGCCACACTGTGGAGTAGTTAGATGCATGTGATGGACATTGTCCTGCATGAAAATCATGTTTTTCTTGAACGATACCGACTTCTTCCTGTACCACTGTTTGAAGAAGTTGTCTTCCAGAAACTGGCAGTAGGTCTGGGAGTGGAGCTTCACTACATTTTCAACCCGAAAAGGTCTCACAAGTTCACCTTTGATGATACCAGCCCATACCAGTACCCCACCTTCACCTTGCTGGTCTCTGAGTCTGAGTGGAGCTCTCTGCCCTTTACTGATCCAGCCTCTGGCCCATCCATCTGGCCCATCAAGAGTCACTCTTATTTCATCAGTCCATAAAACCTTTGAAAAATCAGTCTTAAGATATTTCTTGGCCCAGTCTTGACGTTTTATCTTATGTTTCTTGTTCAGAGGTGGTGGTTTTTCAGCCTTCCTTACCTTGGCCATGTCCCTGAGTATGGCACACCTTGTGCTTTTTGATACTCCAGTAACGTTGCAGCTCTGAAATTTGGCCAAACTGCTGGCAAATGGCGTCTTAGTAGCTTCACGCTTGATTTTCCTCAATTCATGAGCAGTTATTTTGCGCCTTTTTTGCCCAACACGCTTCTTGCGACCCTGTTGGCTATTTGCCATGAAACGCTTGATTGTTCGATGATCACGTTCAAAAGTTTAGCAATTTCAAGACTTCTGCATCCCTCTGCAAGACATCTCACAATTTTGGACTTTACAGAGCCCGTCAAATCTCTCTTCTGACCCAGTTTGCCAAAGGAAAGGAAGTTGCCTAATAATTAAGCACACCTTATATAGGGTGTTGATGTCATTACACCGCACCCTCCTCATTACAGAGAGGCACATCACCTGATTTACTTAATTGGTAGTTGGCTCTCAGCCTATACAGCTTGGAGTAGGACAACATGTATAAAAAGTATCGTGATCAAAATACTCATTTGCATAATAATTCTGCACACAGTGTATTCCTATTATTTTTATCAGTTATGTATATTCCATTTTCATGTTTTTCACTTTTTCAGATAGTTCATTGTATTTTTCAGTCTAATATTCCCATAGCAGTTCTGCTTTTCATCATTCCCCTATACATTGTGACTAGTGTGCAACTCTTTATCCTATTATATATTTACTAGAAGGTGGCCCGATTCTACGCATCGGGTATTCTAGAATTTACGTATTGTGTAGTTCATGTATGATTTTTGTTATATATATATATATATATATATATATATATATATATATGTTGTTGTGTGTAGTTACCAAGTGTTTGTGTAGGCGCTGTACATGTTCTGGGTGTTGTCTGGGTGTGACGGGGGGTGAGAGCGGTGTTGTATGTGTGTTGCGTGTGTTGCGTTGTTTGTGGAGCGCTGTGTGTCTGTAGCGTTGTGTGTGTGTTGCGCGGTTTGTGTGTGTGTGGTGTGTTTTTTGGGGGGAGGTATGTTTTGTGCAATGTGTGTGTTGTGCGGTATGTGCGTATATTTGTGTGTGCCGCGGTGTTTGTGTGTTGGGTGTTGTGTGTGTGCAGCGTTGTCTGTGTGTGTGGGTGTCTGTGTAGGGCAGTTGTTTGTGGTTCCCAGTGTGTGTGTGTGTGGTGTGTTGTGCAGTGCGCGCGTGTGTGTGTGTGTGTGTGTGTGTGCATCAGCCTCTCTTCTCTCAGCCTACCTCTCCCAGCCTCCCTCTTCCCAGCCTCCCTCAGCATCAGCCTCCCTCTCCCAGCCTCCCGAAGCATCAGCCTCCACCAGCATGAGCCTCTCTCCTTCCAGCCTCCCCCAGCATCAGCCTCCGCCAGCATCAGCCTCTCTCCTTCCAGCCTCCTCCAGCATCAGCCTCCCTCTCCCAGCCTTCCCCAGGATCAGCCTCTCTCCTCCCAGCCTCCGTCCTCCCAGCCTTCCCCAGCATCAGCTTTCCCCTCCCAGCTTCCCTCAGCATCAGCCTTCCCCAGCATCAGCCTCTCTCCTCCCAGCCTCAGCCTCTCTCCTTCCAGCCTCCCCCAGCATCAGCCTTCCGCTCCCAGTCTCCCCCAGCATCAGCCTCCCCAAGCATCAGCCTCCACCAGCATCAGCCTCTCTCCTTCCAGCCTCCCCCAGCATCAGCCTCTCTCCTTCCAGCCTCCCCCAGCATCAGCCTCCCTCTCCCAGCCTTCCCCAGGATCAGCCTCTCTCCTCCCAGCCTCCGTCCTCCCAGCCTTCCCCAGCATCAGCTTTCCCCTCCCAGCCTCCCTCAGCATCAGCCTTCCCCAGCATCAGCCTCCCTCCTCCCAGCCTCAGCCTCTCTCCTTCCAGCCTCCCCCAGCATCAGCCTCTCTCCTTCCAGCCTCCCTCAGCATCAGCCTCCCCTTCCCAGCCTTCCCCAGGATCAGCCTCTCTCCTCCCAGCCTCCTTCCTCCCAGCCTCCCCCTCCCAGCCTCCTTCAGCATCAGCCTTCCCCTCCCAGTCTCCCCCAGCATCAGCCTCCCCCTCCCAGCCTTCCCCATGATCAGCCTCTCTCCTCCCAGCCTCCTTCCTCCCAGCCTCCCCCTCCCAGCCTCCCTCAGCATCAGCCTTCCGCTCCCAGTCTCCCCCAGCATCAGCCTTCCCAAGCATCAGCCTCCACCAGCATCAGCCTCTCTCCTTCCAGCCTCCCCCAGCATCAGCCTCTCTCCTTCCAGCCTCCCCCAGCATCAGCCTCCCTCTCCCAGCCTTCCCCAGGATCAGCCTCTCTCCTCCCAGCCTCCGTCCTCCCAGCCTCCCCCTCCCAGCCTCCCTCAGCATCAGCCTTCCGCTCCCAGTCTCCCCCAGCATCAGCCTCCCCAAGCATCAGCCTCCACCAGCATCAGCCTCTCTCCTTCCAGCCTCCCCCAGCATCAGCCTCTCTCCTTCCAGCCTCCCCCAGCATCAGCCTCCCTCTCCCAGCCTTCCCCAGGATCAGCCTCTCTCCTCCCAGCCTCCATCCTCCCAGCCTTCCCCAGCATCAGCTTTCCCCTCCCAGCCTCCCTCAGCATCAGCCTTCCCCAGCATCAGCCTCCCTCCTCCCAGCCTCAGCCTCTCTCCTTCCAGCCTCCCCCAGCATCAGCCTCTCTCCTTCCAGCCTCCCTCAGCATCAGCCTCCCCTTCCCAGCCTTCCCCAGGATCAGCCTCTCTCCTCCCAGCCTCCTTCCTCCCAGCCTCCCCCTCCCAGCCTCCTTCAGCATCAGCCTTCCCCTCCCAGTCTCCCCCAGCATCAGCTTCCCCCTCCCAGCCTTCCCCATGATCAGCCTCTCTGCTCCCAGCCTCCTCCAGCACGCCGTGCTCCTCTGCCGACACTCACACACCCGATCGCATCCACTCACACACACCCGATCGCATCCACTCACACACACCCGATCGCATCCACTCACACACACCCGATCGCATCCACTCACACACACCCGATCGCACCCACTCACACACACCTGATCGCATCCACTCACACACACCCGATCGCATACACTCACACACACAGACACTGACGATATCGCACATACGCGCTCACACTCACAACATCCGGAGATACCACATGCCTCTGGCCATGTGATCCTCCGTCAGGTCCTGGAAGGTCACAACAGCACAGTATCGAGGCCGAGAAGCAAGCGATATCGCCGGATGCTGTGAGTGTGTGGATGCGATGTGAGGTATGTGTGAGGTGTGTGTGAGGTGTGTGTGAGGTGTGTGTGAGGTGTGTGTGAGAGTGAGTGTGATCTGATGTGTGTGTGTTTGTGTGTGTGCTGTTATGTGTGTGCGTGTGGATCTTCCGCCGCAGCAGGACCTTGATGCGCTTGTAACCATGCGAGCATGGTTACCAACATATCCACACCACTCCCGTGCGAGCGGGGGCCGGGGGGGGGGGAGTACAGTACTCACCTCCGTGACAGCCGTGTCAGTTCGGGGAATGCGCGGGGGGGAGGGGGGGGGAGTACAGTACTCACCTCGGTGACAGCCGTGTCAGTTCGGGGAATGCGCGGGGGGAGGGAGGGGGCGGGGCCAGAGCTAGCGTGCATTGCGTGAGGGGGGCGGGGCGTGGCGTGGCCGAATTGCCAATGCCTGCAGGGTGCCGGGGCGAGAGGCCAATCTGTGGGGGGGGCGGAGCCTGGGCGAGCGGCTGGCCAATCCGTGTGGGGCCGCAGCCTGGGCGAGCAGCCAATCGGTGTGGGGGGGGCGGGGCCATGGCGAGCCCAGCGGCCAATCAGCTTTGTGTCACCGTAAGGACACAATTTTGGAGCATGACAGACAGACAGACAGACAGACAGATAGACAGACAGACAGACAGACAGACAGAATAAGGCAATTATATATATAGATAGGTTTTTGAGTCTTGCACCTTGTTCACACTAAATGGTGTTCCAGACACACATTCTTTAATTAACTGGCTCTCAGCAAGGCATGATTGGCTCCGAATCGTCGTGGTGTTTTATAGAAAACCACGGGTTTAATAGCTGCCAAGGACCAAGCCGGACTGAAGACTAGTTAGATAGATCGGTCCCAGGTGGCATACCCCGCCTGCTGCCCTGGAGTGACAGGTCTCTTCCTATACGTGCACGTATGCAGCATGTATCACCTGCCAGGTTCTCTTACATTTGGTGCAATTTTATTAAGAAAATATAACTACTAAGTGAAAACCTTTTTATTTTTTTAATGTCAAAGGTGTTCGTAGCACAATTATAGGAAGACGCCATGTGCCCTGCAGGATGAATTGTTTCCCAGCAGCCATAGTTTTATTTTGTTAGAGGGCATCAGTTAAGGAACTCATTTTGGTGTTTGTTTCCCTGCTAAGTAAGTAAGCAAAACAACACTGAGAAGTGAGGCGGAAGCCACAGGAGGCAACAAAATGCAAGTTCTCACCTTTCCAGGGATGTTAAAATAGCTGTGTTCTCAGGAAATGATAGTTCTCTCTGAATGTTGACCGTCTCCAATAAAATACTCCTTCTTAGTAATATGGATGAGTTGGCCACCTAGACAGGCTCTATATGCGCCCTGCTGTGGACGCACCAGCAGCCTCCATTTATGTAATGGATTTAAAGAATTACAAGATCACATGCTCTTCTGTATCGGTATCAGAAGCCCCAGTGTATAAAAGTCTTACCACTGCCTGCCTTAAGTTATAAGGTGATCTGTGCGGTACTTTCTGTTGGGGCCCCCCCAATTTCTACTACCATGTAGTGTGTATAGCAGCGTAATAACTAAGGGGCACAGGGGCTGCCGTCCCGACTCCCTGACTTGTAGGGGCCCAGCCAGACCAACCGCAATTATTAACTGTATAAGCGTATTTAACAAAAATAATAAAATAATCATATAAAATGGATTTGCCGTTTTTGAGCCAAAGCAGAATTAGATTCATTAGGAAGGAAAAATCTAAGGCTATGTTCACACGGAATTTTTGCTGCGTTTTTTTTTTTTTTTTGCTGCAAAATTTGATCTCTTGACTGTAAGAAAAAAAAAAAAAGTTATGTGTTTTTGCCACATTTTTGGTGTATCATTTGTCTACAGTACACATTTAAATAAAGTTACAAATACGCACCAAAAAATGCACCTGCGATTTTGCACTTTCTCATTGCTATCAATGGTGAAAAAAGCAGCAAAAATGCTGAAAGAATTGACACGCTGCTTTTTGCAAAAATGCAGTTGTTTTCCATTTTAGTCTGGAAAAAAGCATGTGAGTGTGCGCATGAGATTTCTGGAATCTCCTAGGTTTTACAAGTACTGTACTGTAAAAAAGCAGCTTTTTATTAGCATGTATTTGCATAAACCCAATGAGAAAAAACATGCACAAAATGCTGCAAAACGCACTGTGTAAACATGGCATAAAGGTGATTTACACTGCAAGATTATTGTTGACGTAGGGAATGGGAAACTCATTTCTCGATAATCTTGCAGCCTGACCATCTCCCATTGAATAGGCAAAACGCCCGTTTATCCGGGGAAATGGTCTTTTAGTTTTCATATAAGATCATCGTTGATTGCGGCACATTGTCCTGTGCCATGTGCTGCCGAGAACAATAGCAGCCCATGAGTGCTGGGTGATCTATTATTACAGATTGTTCAGTGGACATCGTTAAGTGCGATCTGCCTGTGTAAACGACTGTTGATTGGTAAATATTTACCAATTGGTGGTTGTTAAACGCTGCCTAATTATGTAATGTAAATCCACCTTTTTACTCCAACATATTTCCAATTCCCTTAAGGCTTTTAGTTTTAGTAAAAACAACTTAAATAAATTGTTGGTTTTTTTTTTCGTTAAAAATGATTGTGTAAAACCAACCTAAGTGGTTGTCCACTAATTGGACAACTTCTCAATCTTGGTGTTTGCCCCGTCAAAATAACAACACTTTTATACCCTACGCCGGTGCTGCTCCAGTGGTGTCGGTATTCTCTCTACCATGGGTCACATGAAGTTATGTGACGCGAGCCCTGGGCCCATCAGCACCGGATTGACCGTTCTTGTCTTTGGATGAATCGAATTTCAAGAGGATATGAAGGCTGCTGCTGGCGGCTCACGGCCTCTTGATGTCTGATTTGTCCGAAGACTAAGGGGTACTTTACACGTTGCGACATCGCTACCACTATATCGTCAAGGTCACGTCGTTAGTGACGCACATCCGGCGCCGGTAGCGACATCGTAATGTGTAAATCCTAGATGGAACAATGAACGAGCACAGAAGCGTACAATATTGCTGATCTGTGTAACGTCGTTCATTTCCACACTGTCGATGCGACCGCAGGTACGATGTTGTTTGTCGCTCCTGCAGCTCCACACATCGCTGTGTGTAAACCCACAGGAGCGACAAACACCACCTTACCTGCGTCCCGACGGCAGTGCGGAAGGGAGAAGGTGGGCGGGATGTTATGTCCCGCTCATCTCCACCCCTCCGCTTCTATTGGCCGGCCGGTTAGTGACGTCGCTGTGACGCTGAATGCACCTCCCCCTTGTAGGAGGGATTGTTCGGCAGTCACAGCGACGTCGTCGAGCAGGTATGTGCGTGTGAAGCTGCCACAGCGATAATGTTCGCTACGGCAGCAATCACCATATATCGCATGTGCGACAGGGGCGGGTACTATTGCGCTCAGCATCGCTAGCTGATGCTAGCGATGTCGCAGCGTGTAAAGCATCCCTAAAGGCCGCACAACAACATCACTAACGAGATATCGTGGGGTCACGGAATTCGTGACGCATATCCGGCCTCGTTAGCGAAGTTGTTGCGTGTGACACCTATGAGCGTCCGCTAACGATCAAAAATACTCACCTAATCGTTGATCGTCGACACTTCGTTCATTTCCAAAATATCGTTGCTGGTGCTGGACGCAGGTTGTTCGTCATTCTTGAGGCAGCACACATCGCTATGTGTGACACCCCGGGAACGACGAAGAACAGTGTTCCTGCATCCTCCGGCAACAAAGTGGGCGTGTTGTTAATGCGGCATGTCTTTGTCCCTTTGCTTCTATTGGTGGGCCGCTGTGTGACGTTGCTGTGACGCCGCACAAACCGCCCCCTTAAAAAATAGGTTGTTCAACGGCCACAGTGACGTCGCTAGGAAGGTAAGTATGTGTGACGCTTCCTAGCGATATTGTTCGCCACGGGCAATGATTTGCCCGTGACGCACAAACGACGGGGGCGGGTGCGATCGCTAGCGATGTCGCAGCGTGTAAAGCGCCCTTAAGACAGTGAAGACGATGCTGAGTGGGCTCAGGGTTCACGTCACACAACAACTTCATGTGAGCCCCGGGAGAGGGAGTACTGACACCACTGGAATGGCACCGGCACCAGAGGTTAGTAGAAGAGTTGTTTTTTTTCTTAAGTGAGAAAAAAATTGCGATTGAGAAGGGATTGTCTGAGTAGTGAACAACCCCTTTACCTGCAACTTCTGCAAATGTTTGAGACCTCAGACTTGTAAAATTTTGACACCTTACATTATAACAATTCTTGAGTATAACCAACCGGGGGGGATCTTTGAAGTCCATTATTCTCGCAGTAGTCTGACTAGTATTCCGATAGTCTACCCACAGTCTGCCAACACACAGTGAAACTTGCCTTTAGCCAAAAAAATGAATGACATCAGAAAAACGCACCATGGACCATGATCTAAACATTAACCCATGAATAAGGCCTCATTCACACATCTGTATTAAACACATATGCAAAAACTGGTACCGGTATCGCCAATGCTTTGGATCAGTGTGTCGTGTGTCATCAGTGTCTGTTTTTACCAGTGTTTTTCACTGATGGATAAATAAATGAATAACAAAGTGTGATAACACGCTCCGGGATCGCCTTTGCTGGGTTCAAAGGGCACGTATTCACCTCAGGCAGACAGCCGAATTCAAGGTGTAACTGACGCTTGGTCAGGTTTATTGCAGTGAAGCATAAACAAAAAGAAAAAAAAAACCAACAAAATAAATCCTTGCCTGTCCGGCACTAACTATACACGGTGTTATCCTAACTACCAACTGGAGGGCTTCTCCCTTCCAGCTAAACCATACAAACATCAGGCACTGCTCCTCACAAGTGTCTCCTACACAGACAGGCTTACTGTGTTCCCAGATGGAGACCCTCCCCCAACTTCCCAGATTCCTTTTACCTCCGTCCTTCACCTCCCATTAATCCATTAGTAGCCAGGTGATCCTGGCCAGGCTAAGTCACATAGGACCGATACCGGGGTGAGATATACCTGCCCTCATCCACTAATCCCACATGAGTCTCACATATCCCCCCCCTCTGCTCAGACCACTGCAGCTGAGCAACAGCACCCACAAAACAGTGCACACGAGACAGGGCATCAGCATTCCCCATCCGCACCCCCGGGCGGTGCTCCACTGTAAAACGGTAGGCCTGAAGTGCAAGGAACCACCGGGTCACTCGGCCATTCCGTTCCCTATTCAAGTGCATCCACTTGAGAGGGGCATGGTCAGTGATCAGCCGGAACTTCCTACCAATCAAGTAATATTTAAGGGACTCTAGAGCCCACTTAATGGCTAAGCATTCTTTTTCCACTATGGCATAGTTGCGTTCATGCTTATTAAGTTTCCGACTAAGATAAAGGACCGGATGTTCCTCTCCGTCCTTTAGTTGTGACAATACAGCCCCTATACCGGCATCAGAAGCGTCCGTTTGGACCACGAACTCGCTGCGGAAGTCAGGAGTCATTAGCACAGGTTGAGAGCAAAGAGCTAGTTTTAAGTTATGGAAGGCTTCTTCGGCTGCCGTGGTCCATTTGATCATGACAGAGTCTTTCCCTTTGGTAAGGTCCGTCAGGGGAACAGCGGTAGCCGCAAAATTGGGAATGAACCGTCGGTAGTAGCCGGCTATTCCTAAAAACGCTCTCACCTGCTTCTTGTTGACTGGTTGCGGCCATTTCTGAATGGCTTGTATCTTGTCAATCTGGGGTTTAACAATTCCCCTCCCAATTACGTATCCCAAATACCGGGCTTCTTCCAGCCCGATATGACATTTCTTGGGGTTTGCTGTTAGGCCTGCCTCCCGCAGGTCCTCAATCACGGCCTCTAGTTTCTGGAGGTGCGTCTCCCAGTCCAGGCTGTAAATGACTATGTCATCCAAATACGCAGAAGCATACTGCCTATGGGGCCTCAGGACTCGGTCCATCAACCTTTGAAAGGTTGCCGGTGCCCCGTGTAGTCCAAACGGCATATACACATACTGGTATAAACCTTCCGGTGTAGAAAACGCAGTTTTCTCTTTAGCGGCCTCTGTTAGCGGGATCTGCCAATAGCCCTTCGTTAAGTCTAGGGTCGTGATATACCGGGCTTTTCCAAGCCGATCTATTAATTCATCGACCCGTGGCATAGGGTATGCATCAAATTTGGAGACCGCATTTAATCTCCTGAAGTCATTGCAGAATCTAATGGAGCCGTCTGGTTTCGGTATTAACACAATCGGACTCGACCAGGCGCTATGCGATTCCTCGATTACACCTAACTCTAACATGGTCTTCACTTCTCGGGAGACAGCTTCCCGCCGAGCTTCCGGTATTCGGTAGGGCTTTACCTGAACTGTTACCCCAGGCTCTGTTATGATGTCATGTTTAATGAGAGTGGTCTGCCCGGGCTTTTCCGAGAAAAACTCGTGATTGTTGATTACAAACTGCTTGACGTCTGTCTTTTGCTGCTCTGACAGCGTCTCCGCAATCCCGACATCCGGTATGGTCTGCTTGCAGACCGGAAGGGCCAGACCTGCTGACAGAGCTGGACGGTTCTTCCAGGGTTTTATCAGATTCACGTGATAAATCTGTTCAGGCTTCCTTTTACCAGCCTGGTACACTTTGTAGTTTACCTCACCCACCCGTTCCTTAATTTCAAAGGGGCCTTGCCACTTTGCCAGAAATTTGCTTTCTGCCGTGGGGACCAGGATCAACACCCTATCTCCGGGTGCAAAAGTACGGATCTTGGCCCCCCTATCATAAATCCTTTTCTGTGCTCCTTGAGCCTGTATCATATGCTCTTTAACGATGGGCATCACCGCCGCAATACGGTCCTGCATTTGGGTTACATGGTCTATTACGCTTTTGAACGGGGTGACCTGTCCCTCCCAGGTTTCTTTAGCGACATCTAACAGTCCACGGGGACGTCGGGCGTACAGAAGCTCGAAAGGAGAGAACCCGGTGGAAGACTGGGGCACCTCCCGGATGGCAAAAAGCAAATACGGGAGTAAGTAGTCCCAGTTCTTCCCGTCCTTGTCTATCGCCTTACGGAGCATCTGTTTCAAAGTTTTGTTAAACCGTTCGACCAGTCCGTCCGTTTGAGGGTGATACACGGAGGTGCGTAACTGTGCTATTTGTAACAGCCTGCAGAGTTCTTTCATTACTTTAGACATAAAGGGGGTTCCTTGGTCTGTGAGTATTTGTTTTGGGACACCAACCCGACTAAACACATGGACCAGCTCCTTGGCAATGGTCTTGGTGGCCGTGTTACGCAAAGGGATGGCCTCGGGGTAACGAGTGGCATAATCCAAGATGACAAGGATGTGCTGGTGTCCTCGTGCAGACTTGGGGAGGGGTCCAACTAAATCCATCCCAATTCTCTCAAATGGGATCTCGATGATAGGCAGAGGTACTAAGGGGCTACAGAAACGGGGCCTAGGTGCAGACAATTGGCAGTCAGGACAAGACTCACAATAGGTGCGAATATCGTGATGCATGCCGGGCCAAACAAAACAGTGTAATATCCTTTCGGTAGTTTTCTGGACCCCCAGGTGTCCCCCCATCATGTGTCCGTGTGCCAGGTCCAGCACTCTCCGCCTGTAGGCTCTCGGCACAACCAATCGTTGTACTGTGTCATCCCCCTTCTTCTCTATCTGATAGAGAAAGTCATTCTCCAGTGCCATGTAGGGGTAAGACAGCCTAGTACCTGCATCCACCTGCACCCCGTTTATCATTTTAACATTTTTTATAGCCTGAGAAAGGGTAGGATCTCTCATTTGCTCACTTTGGAAGTCATCTTTGTGGACTTCCAAATTCAGCCAAGAGGAAGGGGGACAGCCACCCGTGTCCGCTTCTGCCCCGGGTTCATCGGAATCACCCGCCAGAACTGAAAAGGGGAACTGGGGGTTGTTTTCA
The DNA here is from genome assembly GCF_048569485.1 of Anomaloglossus baeobatrachus. NCBI lineage: Eukaryota > Metazoa > Chordata > Amphibia > Anura > Aromobatidae > Anomaloglossus > Anomaloglossus baeobatrachus. The sequence continues at coordinate 49,172,733 of NC_134364.1, read as the reverse complement.
GCGGATTCCTCCTCTGAACCCTCTTGTGGGGCATCCTCTAGTGGCTCCGGGCCCACACAAGGTGTGGGAGAAGGATCATCCGTGCGGCTACCCTGGGGTACTAATTGGTTCTCCCACAACTGCCAGAAGTGGGGAAAATCCCTGCCCAAAATGATATCATGCAATAGTGCTGGTACTAGTCCCACCTTATGATGCACAGACCCATAGGGCGTAGTAATGCAGGAGACCGTTGTGAGGTACGAGCAGGTGTCTCCATGCACACATGTCACAGAAAATTTATCTGACGGTCCCATCGGGACTGCTACCAGACTGGCCTTTACCAGAGTCACCACACTTCCCGAGTCTAATAGTGCAACAACAGTATTGCCATCAATAGACACTTCACACAGGTGTTTTTTCATATCGCCTTGACATGCAGCAACACACACTACCCGTGCAACCATAGCCCTGCGTTTTTCAAAGTCCGTGACATCGCACTGCATCGGTTCTGCAGTTAATGGACAGTTTGCAGCAATGTGGCCCACCTCCTGGCAGCGGAAACACCTCACGGGCCCCTTGCTAAGACCATAGTTTGGCACCTTAGCCCTCACAGGGCCAGCAGTCCTGTTTTCCTCCTCCACTGCCTTAGGATATTTTCCTCCTCCCCATGACCCTGGAACAGTCTTACCAGATCCTCGTCGAGAAGGGGAAGAGTGAGGATGTGTAGCATCGTCCATAAGTCCTTCTGCCAAGGAATAACGCTCCACTAGATCCACTAGCTGATCCGCTGTCGTGGGGTTTCCATGGCTTACCCACCTCTTCAGAGATGGCGGTAGAGCTCTTAGGTATTTATCAAGAACGATTCTTTGTACCATCTCTGGCGCCGTCAAAACCTCAGGCTGTAGCCATTTCTTGGTCAAGTGAATGAGGTCAAACATCTGTGACCGCGGTGGTTTATCGGGCTGATAAGTCCATTGATGAACTCTCTGTGCTCGCACGGCCGTCGTCACTCCCAGCCGGGCAAGGATCTCGGCTTTTAGTTTATCAAAGTCATGCGCTGCTTCAGGCTCAAGATCAAAGTAGGCTTTTTGGGCCTCACCTGCTAGAAACGGTGCAAGCAAGTCGGCCCATCGCTCCTTTGGCCACTTTTCCCGCTCCGCCGTCCGTTCAAACGTGGTCAGGTAAGCTTCCACATCGTCCTCTGTGGTTAGTTTCTGCCAGCACCGACTCACATGAATCACCCTCTGGTCAGCCTCTGCATTACTCTCCGGTACGGTCGCCAGACGCTGCGCCACCTGCTGCAAAAGTTGGCGGTCTTTAACCGTCGATTCCACCAGTTCCTTCAACTGTGCCGACATCAAGCGATTAGCTTCCTGCTGCACAGCTGCGGATTGTACCAGCGCTTTCACCACGTCATCCATTATGATGCGCTGTAACGTGCTGCCCGCGTTCTCCACCACAATGTGATAACACGCTCCGGGATCGCCTTTGCTGGGTTCAAAGGGCACGTATTCACCTCAGGCAGACAGCCGAATTCAAGGTGTAACTGACGCTTGGTCAGGTTTATTGCAGTGAAGCATAAACAAAAAGAAAAAAAAAACCAACAAAATAAATCCTTGCCTGTCCGGCACTAACTATACACGGTGTTATCCTAACTACCAACTGGAGGGCTTCTCCCTTCCAGCTAAACCATACAAACATCAGGCACTGCTCCTCACAAGTGTCTCCTACACAGACAGGCTTACTGTGTTCCCAGATGGAGACCCTCCCCCAACTTCCCAGATTCCTTTTACCTCCGTCCTTCACCTCCCATTAATCCATTAGTAGCCAGGTGATCCTGGCCAGGCTAAGTCACATAGGACCGATACCGGGGTGAGATATACCTGCCCTCATCCACTAATCCCACATGAGTCTCACAAAAGCTTCTCCTATACTTTGCAATGTTAAATATGTACAGCACATGGATGCTATGTATTAATATGTTAATATTTATTGACGTACAATGCCAGATTTGTTGATCAGGTGACTCATTGTATATATTAATACTCTCTGCATCACCAATTTCTATTTTCTTGTGAATTTTTTGATTACTCAATTCACTTGTCTATATCATTGTATGATAATTTGACTTGTTATAATTACTTGTGATGTAGAGCAATGTGTGTATAAATGGGTAACAGACCATCATGTGATTTATGATCTATAGACATATATCACCTTAAGTATTCATCCTCTGGCTGATGGGCTATAATTGACTATTTTTGCACCTTGTGTACCTACTATATGAACTATACCATATGATTGAATTATCTATCGTCCTCGAGCAATATACACTCACCTTGTGGAGGTTGTGGTCATGGATTATATGTTTTTAATTGTTTTTTTTATATATATATATATATATATATATATATATATATATATATATAATATGTGTGTGTGTGTGTGTGTGTGTGTGTGTGTGTGTTTTATGGATCTAATAAAATTATTCATTATTCTTATCGGATGTGTGCCTTTACTATGTATGACCTTCTCTCCAATTTGATTCTTACCTTTGACACATGAGGCAGCACTCAATGATGTTAACGTGTTAAGCCTGCTTTACACGGGACGACCGATTGTGCGATTTCACAATCGATCGTACCCGCTCCCGTCGTTTGTGCGTCACGGGCAAATCGCTGCCCGTGTCGCACAAAGTCATGAAACCCCCATCACACGTACTTACCTACTGAGCGACCTCGCTGTGGGCGGCGAAGTCCACTTCCTGAATGGGGAGGGACGTTCGGCGTCACAGCGACGTCACACAGCCGCCGGCCAATAGAAGCGGAGGGGCGGAGATGAGCGGGATGTAAACATCTCGCCCACCTCCTTCCATCTGCATAGCCGGCGGGAGCCGTGGGACGCAGGTAAGCAGAGTTCATCGCTCCCGTGGTGTCACACGGAACGACGTGTGCTGCCACGGGAACGATGAACAACCGGCACAAGTAAAAATAAACGATATTATGAAACTGAGCGACGAGTGCACGACTCACGATTTGTGAGCGATACTGCGTCGCTCAGAGGTTTCACACGAGGCGACGTCGTGTATGATGCCGGATGTGTGTCACGAAAACCGTGACCGTAGACGATGCATCGCACGATCCGTCGTCTCGTGTAAAGCACCCTTTAGGCTGTGCACCCCTCGCCTTTCTTTATTTTGTTTCAAAGTATCAGGACATTATAAACTTGGAGTTAGCTCTTGATGGGGGTCCTTTTACAGAAACTACATTGGGAGCCAGGATATTAGAGTAACCTTTGTGTGTTGTTTTTTATTTCATAAATCAATAGTCCACATGAAACTAAGCAATTTTGTAATCTATCTTTATCAGAGAAATCTGCTTCTTTCTTCGCCTAGATGGATCTGTTACTCTCAGGTCATGGGTATAATCTGTATTCAGCGAAGATCATTTTTTTTTCTTTTCCCATTACTGAAAGGAATGATAATAGGTGCGTTTTAAAACTCTATGCAGAAGGGAAGGGCTGGAGGCGGAGACATACATTTGTGAAGCCCCACAGGTGTTGTGTCGGTGCATTACCTTCAGGGACTCCACGTAGCTGGATCTGGTCACAGGTAGGAGATCTTCTTCTTGTCGTGACGCCACTCTCAGTATTGCGGCCAGTAGGGACCGCCACTGCAGGTTGAGGGTCGCCTGGGGCTGATGGTATGTGCAGTTAGTTGGGATAGCCTCCTGAGAGTGAGGCAAGCCCCCGGGCCCGATGTAGGTGCGTAGTACCACAAGGCGCAGAATAACGCCACACAGGCAGAATGTCTTTCAGGGTTTTTACTCACTTCAGGTGGCAGGGTGAGTAACCCGGGCGTAGCTGGGATGAACCAGGCGGGAACCAGGTATCCTTCAGGCTGACTTTATGAGGGTGACTACCAACTCGCCTTCCTTAGCCCTTGGTGGTTTGGGGTGACCCCGACTTTGAGTCCCTATGGGGGTCACCCAGGGAAGATGCTGCAGCCTCTCTCCCCTTCGTTTGCCGTTTGCTTGTCGCCTGGGCCAGATCACTCCAGCTTCTTGCCTCCTGTGAGCTATGGGCCCTAACTGTGGCTACGTGGCTGCGGCTTTTTTGTGGTGTTGTGGCGTGGGCTTTGAGAGCCCCACACCGGCAGGTTTAGCAAAAGAAAGCTGGATCTATCTCCGCTTCGGGATCTGCCGCCCGTTTGGGCCTGGTTCTCTCTAGCAGTCTCCTTACTTCCCACTCCGTTGCTCTCTCTCTAGCTGAAGATGGATTTCGGGTAGCACTCCTAGTTGACCGTTCTCCCCCGTCAGTAGCCACTGCGCGGGCGCTGTTAGACAGCAACAGCCCCACAGGTCTGCTCCTCACTGAGCCCTATGGAGTTCTCTGCTCTAACTGACTCACTGCCCCTCCTCTCCTGTTCTTGCCTACGCCACCTAGCAACCAGACTCTCTTACCACACCCCTTGAGAGGAGATGGAGGCTTTTGGCCCCCTCCACTATTCCAGTGAAGGTCAAGGCTTTTCCCCCTCCTGGGATCCCCAGGGGTCCTCTCATGGGTACATGTGTGAGACCTGATCACTATGCGCCTGTGTTCCACACCCCTGTCAGCCTTCTGGATTACCTGTGTTGTACTGTCCCCAGCATGGGTGCAGTACTCAGTGGTGCCTGACTAGGTCAGGGGCGCCACATTCCCCCTTAGTTATCACCAGCACGTCCTCGGGCTGCAAGACAACATTTTAAAATGCATAAAACATTAAAACATGTAAAACATTTAAAAGCACCAGGTACCATACATCACCACCCTCCACCCACAAGTCCGTTAACCCACCCAAACCCTTTCACGTTGGCCGCGGCTTCAGCCACTTCTGGCAGGATGTAGAGGCGGCTTTCATGGGCTGGTGGTTTCAGGGTATACCTGGCCTGGTGGATCCGCGCCTTCAGCCTCTTCTGGCAGGATGCAGAGGCGGCCTCCACAGTTGGTGCTGACCAGGTACCCTCTTTGTGGTGGAGAGCCAGGCCCCATAAACAGGCATGCTCTCTGGTCGCAGGTGAGCCAAGGCCCTATATACGGACGGGCTCCTCCTGGTTGCAGACGAGCCAAGCCCCTAAACAGGCTGACTCTGGTGGCGGTGGTGCCCTCTGGTGTAACTATTTACACTGCGAGAGTTTGTGGCTACAGCCAGTTCATAGCCTTAAGGTTTATGGTTCTCACAATAGTTTTTGTGGGCACATGCTTAAACGTAAACGTTGCAAAACAAACTTTTCAAACTGGTCAAAACAGTAACTTCTCTTCTTACTTTACTTTACTCCTCCATTTCACCAGGGCTTTGGCCTGTTGGGCTGCGGCACCTGTTGCTTCCTTGGTCTTTGTCGTCGTCTGAGGTAGTTTCATCTGTAGGTTCCTTGTCTCTGCTTTCTTGATCTTCATCTGTTTCCTTTCCTGTATCTGTTTCTGTATCTCTGTCTTTTCTTTCTTCCTTGGGACATGGCACTACATCAAGCGCATACAATCCTCTTTCGCCTTCATGCATAGTGAATTGTACTGTATTTCCCATCTTCAAGTTTCTGCCAGGGTGTCCTCTAGGCAGATGAGCGTTCACATCTCTTCTGTTGACAAATATCCCTTCTTTGATACCAGGGGCTACAATGAATCCATATCCACTTCTCAAATTGAAATCCTCTACTACTCCTCTGCAAAGGGGTCCTCTGACCTGGGCTTTGGCTCTTCTCAGGAACCTTTTCTCCTGTAGGTCTCTGGCTGTGACTTCTCTCTGCTCTGGAGACTGTGGTGCAGGGGACAGCGTTGTTCTGTTGCGACGCCTTGTCTTGCGGCCTGAACTCTGCGTGGTACAGCTTGCAAGCTCCCAGGTGAGACTTTTAGGCAGATCTTCGTCAGCGGACGGTGTCAGGTCTTCCTCATCCCAACGGGAATAGGGTAACATCTCCGGCTCTGAGTATTGCTCCACTGCCGGTGGCTCCGAAGTCAGCTCCTCAGCTTCCTGGCCTCCTCTCCCCCTTAGTGCTTCTGAGCACTCTGGTTGTGGTAGCGCTGGAGATGAGTGGTCCTCAGCTGGTCTGGGCGGTGGACTCTCCGGCGCGGCTGCAGGGGTTGCCTGAGTCTCCTTGGGGGTATGCGGAGGGAGCAGATACCGATCCACCATCTCTTGTGGGAACTGGGCCTCTAGGTCAGCCTTCAGCTTCCAGTATTCGGGGTCCTCTCCTATCAGGGTCTTCCTAGCAGGGACCTCTTTGGACTGGGGAGCGGTGTCTGCTCTGGCCTTGCAGGCCGGGGTAAATGATGAGGTAATCTCTTCTTGGCGGGCCGCGCCTGGCATGGCGGCGGCCTGGTCTTGGCGGGCCGCGCCCTGTTTGGCGGCGGCCTGGTCTTGGCGGGCCGCGCCCGGCATGGCGGCGGCCTGGTCTTGGCGGGCCGCGCCCTGTATGGCGGCGGCCTGGATCGGCGTCGCAGCTGTGATGGAATCTGTGCAGGCTGGGCTGGGCGTCGCTGCAGGGACCGGGTCTTGGTGGGCCGAGCAGGGCATCGCTGCGGCGGCCGGGGCTTGGCGGGCCGCGCCTGGCGTGGCTGCGGCCTGGTTCGGCACCTCACTTGCGGCGCGGACGAGCGTTGCTGCGGCGGTGGGGTCTCGGCGGGCCGGGCCTAGCAGGGCGGCGGCCTGGGTCAGCGTTACGCCTGCGGCGCGGATGAGGGTCGCGGTGGCAGCCGGTTCTTTGCGGGCCGGACTGGGCGTTGCTGCAGGGACCGGGTCTTGGTGGGCCGAGCAGGGCATCGCTGCGGCCGCTGGGGCTTGGAAGGCCGCACCTGGTGTGGCTGCGGCCTGCTTCAGCGTCGCCGCACCGGACGCCTCTTCGGGGACCGCGGGCGTGGCAGCAGGGGTCGGGGCACTTGCGCTGGCCGGGGCATCACTCGACTCACCCACCGGTGGCAGCATCGGGGTCTGCGTCATCGCCGTCCTGTCTGGCACTCGGCGCGCGGCTCTCCTTTCATAGGCCCGAACCGCCGCGGTCATCTCCAGCATTTCCATTCGTTCTTCCCGGATCTGCTCCACAACCCGGGTCTCCAGTCGGTCGCAGAACTGGGCCAGCTCCCGATACCACCAGGCAGCGGAGCCCGGTTCTGGATTTCTGCGGTCAGACGCCATTTCTTCTGCGCCCTCTTCTGCGCGACTCTCCAGCTGTGGACTCGCCGTTGCCTCTAATAGCAAGCTGTTCAGTTTCTGCTCTGCCTCTTTCAGCAGCTCCTCTCCCAGCAGCAGGCTTGTGGCTCCCTTTCTGTCCCGACGTCTCTGGACGCTTCCACTCTCATAGCTGGCAAGGTCAGAACTCTGCAGGGGATCTCTGGGTAGCCACACCTCTTCGTGGGCGGTAACTTCTTCCAGCGCGGGCTGCTGTTGTTTCTCAGCGCGCTTTTCATGGTGGCAATATGGCGGCGCTTCCAATTTTTCAAGCGGACCACCCAGGCACATGGTCACCTGTCTGAACAGGTCTAGTCCTTATCCTGTTCGTGACGCCAGATGTGAAGCCCCACAGGTGTTGTGTCGGTGCATTACCTTCAGGGACTCCACTCGGCTGGATCTGGTCACAGGTAGGAGATCTTCTTCTTGTCGTGACGCCACTCTCAGTATTGCGGCCAGTAGGGACCGCCACTGCAGGTTGAGGGTCGCCTGGGGCTGATGGTATGTGCAGTTAGTTGGGATAGCCTCCTGAGAGTGAGGCAAGCCCCCGGGCCCGATGTAGGTGCGTAGTACCACAAGGCGCAGAATAACTCCACACAGGCAGAATGTCTTTCAGGGTTTTTACTCACTTCAGGTGGCAGGGTGAGTAACCCGGGCGTAGCTGGGATGAACCAGGCGGGAACCAGGTATCCTTCAGGCTGACTTTATGAGGGTGACTACCAACTCGCCTTCCTTAGCCCTTGGTGGTTTGGGGTGACCCCGACTTTGAGTCCCTATGGGGGTCACCCAGGGAAGATGCTGCAGCCTCTCTCCCCTTCGTTTGCCGTTTGCTTGTCGCCTGGGCCAGATCACTCCAGCTTCTTGCCTCCTGTGAGCTATGGGCCCTAACTGTGGCTACGTGGCTGCGGCTTTTTTGTGGTGTTGTGGCGTGGGCTTTGAGAGCCCCACACCGGCAGGTTTAGCAAAAGAAAGCTGGATCTATCTCCGCTTCGGGATCTGCCGCCCGTTTGGGCCTGGTTCTCTCTAGCAGTCTCCTTACTTCCCACTCCGTTGCTCTCTCTCTAGCTGAAGATGGATTTCGGATAGCACTCCTAGTTGACCGTTCTCCCCCGTCAGTAGCCACTGCGCGGGCGCTGTTAGACAGCAACAGCCCCACAGGTCTGCTCCTCACTGAGCCCTATGGAGTTCTCTGCTCTAACTGACTCACTGCCCCTCCTCTCCTGTTCTTGCCTACGCCACCTAGCAACCAGACTCTCTTACCACACCCCTTGAGAGGAGATGGAGGCTTTTGGCCCCCTCCACTATTCCAGTGAAGGTCAAGGCTTTTCCCCCTCCTGGGATCCCCAGGGGTCCTCTCATGGGTACATGTGTGAGACCTGATCACTATGCGCCTGTGTTCCACACCCCTGTCAGCCTTCTGGATTACCTGTGTTGTACTGTCCCCAGCATGGGTGCAGTACTCAGTGGTGCCTGACTAGGTCAGGGGCGCCACACATTATACTGAAATGACAGTTCTAGTTCTCCATCGAACTTTATGAGCACCATCTGCCATCTTCTATCTCAGAAATGAGAACATCTGTAGCCACTGAAAACAGATTTTACATCAAAATTTAAGAATGTTTTAGAATAAAAGGAGGAGAAAGAAGCATATTTCTCTAATTTGATATGGTCAAGTCCGGCTACCGGACGGGGAGGAAGTGGGTCCACTGGTCCCAGGTAAGGCTCACTGATCTAGAGGAGCGAACCTGGACAGCCACAGAGTCTTCACTATTACCACTGGAGGTGGAGCCAGGTACATACGCGGATAGGTGACTGTCAGGAGGCAGCCCCGGGGGATCCTGATACCTCGGCAGCTGACACCACGGAACGGAAACCAGGAGCCAGAGCAGAAGAGAAAGAAGCTGGTGTGGTCCGGGGCAGGCTGGTACTGGAGGTCACAGGCAGGCAGAGGAAGCTTGCAGGATCTGGAGAGTGCAGGATGGTCACAGGTGGTTATTCGGACACTACTAGTCGGAATGGAGATAGTACAATATGCAGATAACAGCACGGGAACCTGAAAACTAGCACAGGCAGATTAGCTACATGGACACATTGAACAGGCACCTCCCATTGGGGGAGCATGCCTTAAATACCCAGTACCTGCAAGGGTCATAGGAGGGACATCGGGGTCAGGTGGTGCTGGCCTTTTACGAATAAGGGAGAGAGCGCGGCCACGTCCTAGTGCGCATGTGTTGGCCTCGGAAACTAGATGTCAGACCAGGAAGCATGGAGGAGGAGGCGGCGTCCGGGGCAGTCCATCGGTGCCTCAGTGCAGGGGGCAGCTAGGGTGCTTACAAGATTGTGGGGAAGACTTGGGAACCACAGGACCAGGAAGGAGGCACGGGGACTTGTGAGCAGGGGGGTGATGAAGCTGGGAGCACTGATGGCGTGCTAGATATATTACAAAGTTCATTATTTTCATGTGTACTATGGATATGTGCTGCCCCTGCAGTGGTCAAACCGCTCGGATCCGGGGTCTGCTGTGGCTTGAGGGGTTTACGGCCACTTCAAATGAAAAGGGGATATTTACAGGGGATAAGAGTTAGTGACGCCACCCGTGGTTCGCGGTAAGTGGAGTACCGTCGCTGCCGATGGGAGTATCCGGGGGAGATGGAGTGGGGGGCAGCCAGATGACGTTCCCTCCACAGGTAGGGGAGGCCTTGGGACTCTAGACGAATGGAGGTGTAGGGGAGCGTGGTGCAGATTGTAAGCAGGGGAGGATGGCATACTCACTCAGGCAGTGTTGGTAGTGATGCGACTGCAAAGCAGACTCTGAAACAAAGGTAAACCAAGTCTCTGGTTGCCGCTGCCACTTCAGGGGAGCCCGTCCGGGAGTCCGCTCCCTTTGGTATTGCTGATGGTCTGTATCTTGACTCCATGTACTGTATTTTAGATGTTCTGAGTGACCCCTATGCTTGAAGCTGTTGGGGTCCCGCTCCCCACTGTTAAGTAGGAAAGCTGTGCTCTCGATGGCTTACACTTGGGATTTCAGTGGGTTGCATAAGCTGTAAAGCCCTATCCCCCTCGTTGTGTTGATTCCTTCGATCTCTGAGCTCTTGGGGTAAGTCCATAAAGAGACTATCCTCCACAGGTTAATTATCAGGTTGCGTGAAGCTACTCCCTGATCTAGGATCCAGTACCCCATCGTACTCGGTACCGGTTCGGTTACTAGGTACTCCGGTGTCAACCGTTCCCCAAAACTAAGCCTGGCACCTTTCTCCAATACCCAGCGACCGAGTCTCCGACTCCTTCAGTCCGAGACCACCGTCTGTGACCTAGCCAACGTCTCCCAGGGAGCTCCAACTCCCCCAGCTCCTCACTCTCTGAGGGCTACCACTACACTGACTCTGCCCCTCCCACCAGTCTGTCTGACCCCTAGGCGGGTGGCCCTGTCCAGCTAACCACCCACTGGTGTGCCTGACAAGGTGTGGTGTGAGGTGTGACTAGGATTTGCATGCTGATGGAGCAATACCAAAAGTTAGGATACTAGAACCATGGGGGGTTGAGTCCTGCACCAGACAAAGACGCGCAGTACCCTGTGACACCCTGACTAGTTCAGTGGCATTACAGATATTTCTAACAAAAAGTAAAGCGGTGGTGGCTCTTTAACAAAAAAAAAAAATAACTGAATGGGAGAAGATTGCTCTATATATCACTGGCCATGAATGATCGGAGCCTGGCTCTGAGCCTCAGGTGGATATTGATTATAATGTAATATTCATAATGCACAATGGACACTTTTTTGATCCTGTCTCTTTTACATAATGTGTGCTGTAAGTAACCTTCACTGTGACATTCTGAACGCTCACAAATCTATTGCCTTTTATCACTTTACATTGCTCCTGGCGTGAAATGATTACTGTTTATGCCGTATATGCGCTGCCTTATGCTTGCCGAGTGGAACCATCTATTCTTTCCTCATGAATGAACACAGAATAACTGATAATAGTGATATAAAAATACTATATTACATTCATGAGCGCATCGGGTATTGTGCGCGACTTTGTGTCGGTAAAATTGAAATGATGGGTTGGAACTAGCAATTAATAGATGCGAATATCTAGGCAAAGACCTAACTATAGTGGGTGCAAGGGTTGCAATCACTGAGAGGTCCAAAAAGGTTCCTTAGACCCAAATGAGAAGACTAATTCTATTAACTCCTTAAGCATTGGGTGATTTTTATTTTTTGCCCTTCTTTCAAGAGGCATAACTTTTTTTTTATTTTTCCTTTTTTCCTTCAGCAGGGTTGTATGATGGTTTGTTCTTTTTTTTTGCATGAGGAGTTTAGTTTTGAATAATGACATTTATTTTACCATACAGTATAAAATAAAAGTGAGTACACCCCTCACATTTTTGGAAATATTCTATTATATTTTTTCATAGGACAACACTGAAGATCTCATGCTGTGATACAGTGTCAGTGTGCAGCTTGTATAACGGTGTAAATTTGGTGCCCTCTAAATAATTCAACTCCGTGCATTTAATGTCTAAACCGCTGGCAACAAAAGTGAGTACACCCCTAAGTAAAAATGGCCAAATTGTGCCCAAAGTGTCAATATTTTGTGTGGCTACCATTATTGTCAAGCACTAACGTAACTCTCTTGGGCATGGAGTTCACTAGAGCTTCACAGGAGCATCTGGATCCTCTTCCCTCCTCAATGACAACATCACGGAGCTAATGGATGTTAGAGACCTTGCGCTTCTCCACCTTCTGTGTGTGGAGGCCCCACAGATGCTCAATAGGGTTTATGTCTGGAGATTCTTGGTCAGTCCAGCACTTTTACCCTCAGTTTCTTTAGCAAGGCAGTGGTCTTCTTAATGTGTGTTTTGAGGTCGTTATGTAGAAATACGACGGGAGAGTATGATGCTCTGGTTCAATATGTCACAGTACATGTTGGCATCATGGTTCCCTAAGTGAACTGTAGCCCCCACAGCTGGCAGCACTCATGCAACCCCAAACCATGACACCCCCACCACCATGCTTGACTTTAGGCAGGACACACTTGCCCTTGTACTTCTCACCTGGTTGCCGCCAAACACTCTTGACAAAATCTGAACCAAATAACTTTATCTTGGTCTCATCAGACCACAGAACATGGTTCCAGTAATCCATGTCTGTAGTCTGCTTGTCTTCAGTAATATGTTTGCGGGCTTTTTTGTGCATCATCTTTAGAAGAGGCTTCCTTCTGAGATGACAGTCATGCAGACTAATATGAAGCAGTGTGTGGTGTTATGATCCAGAACCATGGAAGACCACCATAAATCACTGGTAAAAGGTGACAAGAGCATTGGCAACTAATCTGGCCGTCATCCCCTTACTAACCATCAACACTAAAAGTAGCCGAGGGGTGAACTAACATCCTGTGCACCGCGAACCCAGCCGGAAAACTAGCTATCCTAAAGGAAGGAAAGATGAATAACTCTCTGCCTCAGAAAATAGATAAAGAATAGCAAGCCCCCCACATTCAAAGACTGCGGTGATATAGGAAAACACAATACACAGACAGATGAAAGGATTAGCAAAAGGTGAGGCCCTACTGACCAAATGGGACAGGATAGGAAAGGGACTGATGGTGGCCAGAGAAAAACCCTGCAAAAATCCAAAATTCTGATAGTACAAAAAGCCCTCAGATCGCTAGATCTGAACTCCGTCCTATACCAGACGCTCTTGTCATAGCAATGAACAGAAAGCAGGAGCCATTACAAATTCAAGAAGCAACAAACACATGGACTAATAGGAGCAATACTCCAGACATAGCTGCAGGGAGCTTTCCTGCTAAGCAACTGAGAGGGAAGATCCCTGCATGGAAATAAACTGAAAACAACCACAGCAAATGACAAACTCAGATAAGAGCAAAAGAACCAAACAACAAATAAAGAGCCAAGCACTTATCTGGGGTAGATGTGGTCTGGAGCAGGATGAAGCAGGCTGGTGTACAAAGAACAACTGACATCCAGCATAGCCTGCTATCAGACCAGGGTTTAAATAAGCAGAGAGTTAGCAATAGAAACACCCATTGCTCAACACACTTGGTCTCTGACTAAACCATTCTTGGCCACAAGAGGGAGCCTCACAGCAGCAAAAGCATAACTGACATTCACAACAGTGCGGTGTATGGTCTGAGCACTGACAAGTGGCCCCCACCCCTGTACCTCTGCAGCAATGCTGGCAGCTCTCATACATCTAATTTTGAAAAGAAGAACTCTGGATATGATGCTGAGCTTGTGCACTCAACTTCTTTAGTTGACCATGGCAAGGCCTGCTCTGAGTGGAACCTGTCTGGTGAAACAGCTGTATGGTCTTTGCCATAGTCATAGTCTGTAAAATGGACAAGGATATAAGTAGCATAATGGCTGAAAGAGGGTTCGAAAGGAGGGGCCAAGCCCTTGTTGGTCTTATCACCTTTGCTAATGGATTGGTGAAACCCGAGTAGGTCTCACCTTTTTATTAAGGAAATTGCCATATGGTCATGGAAATGTTGTTGAGGAGAAACAAACACCAGGGTCTTCTGTGACCTAGTTGAGGTCTGATTTTCTCGTTTAGGTATTCTGGATGGAGCATTTTTAGTTTTTGATCAAGACTTTCTATTGTAACCTAAACATTTTAAACTACATTTTCTACATCTTTAATTTTGTCCCAGACATCACAGGAAATTGCCGGAAAAAAAAATAACAAAAGCAAAAAAAAAACAAGAACAATTTCATCCAACTAATTGTTTGACCCGTTTCTCTCCTTTTATTCTGCTCAACAAGCCATTTGAATACCAAAGAACATATCGATGTGTGCGCAGTTCCTGGTTGTTCGGATCGCTCCTGTTTTGTTATTCCATATCAGAGACAAATTATGAGGTTTACCAACAAAGAACAGATGTGCTGGGTTGCAACATCAGCCGAAACTAATGAAGGAAAGACAAATATAGTCCTTGCAATTTCATGCAAAATTCAACATTATTTGATCACTCCGACAATTAAAACCGAGAGGAAAGAACAATATTTGTAATCAAAACAAGTCTCGTATTTCCTGAATGAATATTAGTAATTATCCCGTCTACAAATACAAGGAACTTTTGCCTCTTGTCAGGTGACAGTCGACAGTTTCCTAAAGGACAGAGCTGTTTTAATTATATGACAATTAATGCATAATTATTATGTTTGTTAGGGACGAATCACAAGACAACAGACTTGATATTGCGGCACTGGTTAGTGAATCTTAATTACTTTTTCATTTATTTTGCATATAAAAGCTATTTGCTAATTGTCTTTGCTGAAAGTATGCAAAATATAATTAGCCATTCATACTTGTGGATGTGTTATCTAACAGTATGTTTGTTACTTGGGAACATATATTAAAGTTTGCATCTTTAATTACTTTGGTTTCGGGAAATAGAGTTTAGTGAATGCTCGGAGACAAATATTTTTGTGCTTTTTTTTTTAAGTTTTATAGTGGATGTATTCTTGTAGCGGTATTATCTTTTGGCTGAACGAAATTGCAATTTAATATAGAGAGCTATTACTTTGTAGTTATTTTTCTGAAAAACAATTAAAATAATAACTTAAGTGGTTCTTGAAGTGAAACAGCAACATCCATAACAAGAGAAGAGGAAATGAGGCTCACACTATATAATATATACAGTGATGAGCAAAAGGGTAACAATGTTATGAATGTTCGACTTTCAGGCTCCATATCTCACCATCCACTACAGCTTTAAAAGTGGGACTACCTTTACTTTATAGAAAATCATCTTGGCTATCGCATACATAAATTTGACTTTAGCATATGACTAGTTATGCAGATTCTTGTCATGTCATTGCATTGTTACTGTTTTGCTCCTAAAAATCTATATTTTAATTATTTTGTTAATATTTTATAAATTCACCTTTTGGCTTTCAACACCGCCTGAATCCTTCAGGACATGTTCTTGATCAGATTCAAGCAGGTCTCGATCAAAATCTGATCCAGGTTTCTTCTACTTGTTCTCAATGTTGGTGTATACTGGTCAGCTCTCTTGGGGATGTATACAACTTTTTCTTCAACTCTACCCACAAGTTTTGGATTGGGTTGAGGTCTGAGGACTGTAGGGACAATCCAGCTCCTCTACTTCATTGTCATTGAACCATTTCTTCTCCAATCTTGCCGTATGCTTCGGGTCGTTGTCCTGCTGGAACACCATGTCGTCCTTTTCATACACATAGAACTCGAGTGTATGATGTAACTCATCTTCTAAGATACAGTTAGCTCCGCATTGATCCTGGTCAAGTATCCAATGCCTTAAGCTATATGATCAGGTTTCCTCCACCGAACTTGACAGTTTGTACAATTTCTCAATCCGTTAGCCCCTTTTTCCCTTGATTCTTCCAGACCCATTTGCCTGCATCAGAGCGTAGTCTATTGAATTTTGTCTCACCATTCCAAATCCCCCATTTCCAATCTTCTTCTTTCCACTTCCATGCAGGACCTAAATGCTCAGGTTGCTGATTGCCAAGTGCAGCTTTCTCCTCCCTATACTCGTATTAAGCACGCCTTTCTTCCTGTTTGTGCCAATGATAGCTTTTGCGATTCTGGTCTTGGTGTTTCTCCTGTACATGGTGATTCGTGTTGTGCTTCTTAGTGGTGTGAGTGTTTCCCTGTTGTGCATTTCTTCCTTCCCTTTTGAGTTGTCCCCAGTACACATTGTCTCTCCTGTGTGGTTGGAGTGAAGTGAGTAAGAGTTTTCGTTCTCCCTAGTCCATGCCGTATTATGGGGTTTTGTCTTTGTGTTTTCAGGCCCGTCCCAAAAGTGTGGGAGAGGGAAAGAAAGGTAGCTAAAACCTAGGTACCATCAAACCTACCTCCGAGATAAGGCACAGATAATGGACAGCGTAGGATCACAAGTCTTAGGACCATCCTAGCGGCCCCTGTCCTGTCTCCATATACCACATGACATATTCTTTATCTTTCAGACACAGAAAAGGGCAGCCCAAAAGCTCATAATAATAATACACAATCCCACCTGCTTTTTAGGTGGTGGTGGCCGCGTTATCTCTTAGGTCCCAGATCAGCTGCAAAACTTGCACCAATGATATGTCAGCCCTTTGTTCTTTACTCTATGAAAGATTTAGTAAAATACCAGATTTATTTTTTTTTAATAAATATATCTGAAAAAGTTAAACAGGCCATAATATATCTACATACATTTAGCTTATATTTTAATTACATACTTTTTTATGCCTATACCCGCATTCCTGAGCTAGTTACCATTTGAAAAATTGCAGCTAGTACCACCATTCAGCCAATAATTCTTAATTGTTTTGCCCTCCGAGAAAGATAATTTGTTTTTATTTGAGGCAGATCTTGGAAGAACTCTCTTGAGGGTGTTGTTCTGGATAGCAAGAAGAGAAATTAGGGAATAATTTTTACCCTAATGACCATGTGACTGCAAACAATGGATAGGTTCTATTTGCTCATGGATTTCCAAAATATATTTTAAAGTCTAAGTATTGCTGGCATTCTGAGAAATTGCAAGGTACTTTACACAGTGACAAAGTAATTGGATTAAGAAAGAGATAAATCAGATACGATGAACCATAATCCCTTCATATTTACAGACTGGACCGGATCCAGAGGAACATTGCTGTAATGCAACTTGTAAATATACAGCTTCAGTTTTTTTCACTGATGTTAGAGTGTCTCCTCTGTGCCGAACTGAGGTACCCTGGAGCCACGAGGGGAATAAACTCTGAAGGCCCAAGGAACATGGGAATGTTAACTTTTAATTGTATCTTAGAATACAGGACATATGAGGTGTAATAAGAGGTTATTTGTGAATCAGTATGGACGCTGGTGGCTAAGGTGGGCTTTACACGCTACGACATCGCTCAAGTGATCTTGTTGGGGTCACGGAATTGGTGACGCACATCCGGTCGCTTTAGCGATGCCGTTGCGTGTGACACCTATGAGCGATTTTGCATCGTCGCAAAAACGTGCAAAATTGCTCATCGGTGACATGGGGGTCCATTCTCAAATATCGTTACTGCAGAAGTAACGAAGTTGTTCCTCGTTCCTGCGGCAGCACACATCGCTCCGTGTGACACCGCAGGAACGAGGAAGCTCACATTACCTGAGTCCCGGCCACAATGCTGAAGGAAGGAGGTGGGTGGGATGTTACGTCCTGCTCATCTCCGCCCCTCCGTTTCTATTGGGCGGCGGTTCAGTGACGCTGGTGTGACGTCGCTGTGACGCTGAACGAACCGTCCCCTTAGAAAGGAGGCGGTTCGCCGGTCACAGAGACGTCGCAGGGAAGGTAAGTCCATGTGACGGGTCCGGGCGATGTTGTGCGGCATGGGCAGCGATTGGCCCGTGTCGCACAACCGATGGGGGCGGGTACCCACGTTAGCGATATCGGTACCGATATCGCAGTGTGTAAAGCGGCCTTAAGGCTTGGTTTAAACTGCTGTAATATGTTTAGTGCAACAACTCTATTCCTGTCTGAGTGTTTACTTGCTAGTTTGTGTGATGTTAATAAAGATAGAACAAAAAAAGAGAAAGGAGGTCACAGGAAGAGCATGTGACTGTATTCTGTATTCTTCCTTCCTGTGTTCTATGTGGGAGGATGCTTGCTGCAGGAGCTCCAGATAGAGACACACAGAAATGATTACCTGCTGATTTACTAAGCTTCATATTTGTTCCGGAAAAACACAACCAATTACTGTTACACGCTTGGAGAGTATCGTTTATAATCCGCTGCCAACATAAACCCCAACATATGGGACTGTTTTCTGCTAACTTTTTGGGGTTCATGATTATATAGGAGCCTAGGTCCACTAGAGGATCACTGGCTAATCTGGTGCACTAGCTGGATCTTTTTTTAGTTTGGTCTCACAACTGATTTGACATTTTTTTTTAAAGGGAATCGGTCATCAGGTTTTTACCATCTAATCTGAAAGCAATGTCACGGGCGGGGAGGAGGGTGTCAGCACACTACGCTCACCCCCTTCTGCTCGGGTCCGGCGGCTGCTGCTCAGTGGTGGCTCGAGCTGTAGGCCGGATCCCGGGGGTCCTCGAGCGGCACTCCTCGCCCGTGAGTGAAAGGGGTTTGTTGGGTGTGGGGATTGTTTATTGTCCGTGACGCCACCCACGGTTGTGGTGATTTCACCACCGCTGCTCAATATGGGGATCCCGGGGATGGTGATGCGGAGCAGCCAGGTGTTGTGTTGCCCCTCCGTGGGTAGGGGTTGGTGATCCCGGGGCCCGGTGATGAGATGGGGGATGCAGGGCCTGGTGGGCGCAGGGACGCGGGGGCAGCGCTGTGCCTTGCGGCACTGTGGTACTCAGCCTGAGACGTTGACACAGTTTTACGGTAAACCACACGGCTGGAAAGACGGTTCCCACGGACGGCTGCACTTGCTCTCCCAGTAGGTAACGGTGATGTCCCTTTGACCTGCACCTAGTGTTTCTGTGTTGGTAGCGATGGGTCCCCACCGGTAACCCGCTCCCCGGCTTCAAGCTGGACCGGGGGAGCTCTCCTTTGCCCGCAGACGCTGGCCCTGAGGAACTGGTGCCCTGGCGGTGGCGGTGTTCCTCCTGAATGGTTGGACTGTTGCCTTCAATCGGGACTTGGTTGTTGGGGGAGCTACGTCCCCTTCACTGACGGATTCGGCAAATTATGGCGACTCCTAGCCTTGCCGGGGTCCGAGAGGCCCCTGTCCTGGTGCTGACTGTCCTTTGCACGCTGCTCCGGACCGCCGGGTCACCACCCGTCCGCGGTCCTTCCAGGAACTCCCGAACAGTCACCCCTCTGGACAGTCACCGTCGTTGCTGACCTTGCTGACCCTGTCCTGCACACAGCTGGACTCTCTCTTCAGGCTTTCTTTCTGTCACTTTTCACCTTTCTTCCACTTCTCCTACTCCTCCTTTACCACTTCCACTTCACTTCCTTAGCTCATCTTAGCTGTTTACTCCTTTCCGTCCCTAGCTTATCTGCTGGTTTTTCCCGCCTCCAGAGCTGTGAACTCCTCGGTGGGTGGAGCCAACCACCTGGCCCACCCCCTGGTGTGAACATCAGCCCCTGGAGGAAGGCAACAAGGATTTTGGTTTAGCTTTGGTGTTCCTAACTGGGGTGTAGGGTGTGGTGGTGCAATGACCTGTGACTCCTGGCTTGCCCAGGGCGTCACATTCCCCCTTAGCAAAATGCAGACCGTCCGCGGGCTGCCCGTCCAACACCGGTTTTATTTTTCTGCAAAATATAACATTGTAAACGGTAACATATATACATTTTTAATAATTCTTCCCATAATGGGAGGCACATTTCTTAAACGTTGCATAACGGTTTACGGTTACGGTTTCCGCTCTCTCCCACCCAAGCAACCTGGCCCTGATGCTGCCCCTAAAGCCCAGGCAGCACCCCTTGACCCACAGTCCAGCACACGGTACCCGAGCGGGATCTGTCCTTCCCCTCCAGAGGGTAGCCACCGGTTCCTTTGGTGGCTGGGCCCCAGCCTGCTCTGCTGAGGGCCCTCCCTCCAACCTGCCTCTCCGGAGGTGGCATTGCGGAAACGGTAACGGCAAACAACTTATTTACAAGCCACTTAACGTTTGTGGGTGCCCTGCAAGTTCACGGGCTTGTCCATGGATAGTTCCCATGCAAATTTTTTTAAACGGTCCCTACGGGGACAATGGTGCCGGCTCCAGCCAGTTGCAAATCAAGCAGACAATCAGGTTACTGTTCGGTAATCATCTTATCATCAGCAGAACTTTTAAACAGACTTTTAAACATGGATTCACACAAACTCAGTGGTGGTCCCAACGGGGACTGCTGCAGCGGGCATCCGCTGCCCTACTCCGGACTTTCAGGCTCAGGTGCTCCTTCCAAGGGAGGGGGCGCGGCGCTCACTCGGGACTCTTGGCTGCTCCTTAACTTAGCGTCCAGCGCGAACCACCCCCGCTCCCCACAGTGCCGGGTGTATTGCACGATGTCGCCCGGCATCAGGTTGCGGCCGGGATGCTCTTCAGGCAGGTGGGCATTCACGTCCCGCCGGGCTATAAACACTTCGGCCTCCAGGCCCGGTTCATAAATAAACCCATAGCCCCGGCGGACATCAAACCGCCTCACCTGCCCCTCGTACAACGGGCCCCGGACACGGAACGTGGCCTGGCGGAGGTTCTCCTTCTCCCTTATCGCTCTGGCCACCAGCTCAGCCTTCTTCCGTTCCCTTTCAGCGATCTCCAGGCCCAACGGTACCGGCTCCCTATCCCAGTACGGCGCTGCTGCGAGCTCCGGCGCACGGGTCGGGCCCCGCGGGACATTCTGGATGTTGCCCACTGTCAGGAATCTGGGCGGCGTGTCCCGCGGTGTCTTGGCCTTGGGTGCTGCCTTACAGCAACAACCCGGCGCTACCTCAGCCGAGGTGTGGGGGATGGGCATAGGGGCTTTCCGCCGCTGGGCCTTCGGCTCGGAGCGGGTCATCGGCTCCGGCTCGGGGGACTTTTTAGGGGATGCCTCCGGTTCAACCTTCGGAATCTTCCATGGCAACACCTCCGGTTTACTACGGGCTCCGGCTACAGGTTGGCCCGCCTGGGCGGGGACGCTGGGTGTTGCAACCAGTTGCGGTGGTAGGAGGCCTCATGGCGGGGTCACGGCCTCCGGGACGGGTGGCGAGAGAGGCAGCGGGGGGAGAGGGCTTGGACCGAGTCCCTCAGCCGCAGCGACCGGTCCCTCGGGGACATAGGGGCGTGGGTCACTCACCCTCCCTTTCTCCACTTCCTCCTCGCGTCTCCGCACGGTGGCTATAACGTCCGCCATGTCGGCCTCCCACTCCTCCATGAGGAGCTGCATCTTCACCTGCAGCCGTTGGTAGAGCTGCGCAGTCCGGATCTCCACCCACGCCGCGGTTCCAGGCGCGGGGGCTACGGTGTCGCGGGACGGCATCCACATGGTGACTTCTACTTCTTCTTCCAGGAACGGTATGTCTGCAGAGTCCTGGCGTCCCTGCTTTTATAGCTGCAGCTACATGCAGCCAGCCGCCATCGCGTCCCCCTTAGCTCTTTCCGGTCACTCCTCTCTCGGGGCGGGGTTTTGGCCTTCGCGCCTCTGCTACTCGAGAAGACGCTCAAGCGGGAACTTTTCGCGCCAAAGATGGCGACTTCTGACATTTTTCAGCCGGATACCTCCGGCGGTAACAAGGCGCACCTCTACCAAGCGGCAGAGCGGTAAGATCCTGTTCATGACGCCAAGTTGTCGCGGGCGGGGAGGAGGGTGTCAGCACACTACGCTCACCCCCTTCTGCTCGGGTCCGGCGGCTGCTGCTCAGTGGTGGCTCGAGCTGTAGGCCGGATCCCGGGGGTCCTCGAGCGGCACTCCTTGCCCGTGAGTGAAAGGGGTTTGTTGGGTGTGGGGATTGTTTATTGTCCGTGACGCCACCCACGGTTGTGGTGATTTCACCACCGCTGCTCAATATGGGGATCCCGGGGATGGTGATGCGGAGCAGCCAGGTGTTGTGTTGCCCCTCCGTGGGTAGGGGTTGGTGATCCCGGGCCCCGGTGATGAGATGGGGGATGCAGGGCCTGGTGGGCGCAGGGACGCGGGGGCAGCGCTGTGCCTTGCGGCACTGTGGTACTCACTCAGCCTGAGACGTTGACACAGTTTTACGGTAAACCACACGGCTGGAAAGACGGTTCCCACGGACGGCTGCACTTGCTCTCCCAGTAGGTAACGGTGATGTCCCTATGACCTGCACCTAGTGTTTCTGTGTTGGTAGCGATGGGTCCCCACCGGTAACCCGCTCCCCGGCTTCAAGCTGGACCGGGGAAGCTCTCCTTTGCCCGCAGACGCTGGCCCTGAGGAACTGGTGCCCTGGCGGTGGCGGTGTTCCTCCTGAATGGTTGGACTGTTGCCTTCAATCGGGACTTGGTTGTTGGGGGAGCTACGTCCCCTTCACTGACGGATTCGGCAAATTATGGCGACTCCTAGCCTTGCCGGGGTCCGAGAGGCCCCTGCCCTGGTGCTGACTGTCCTTTGCACGCTGCTCCGGACCGCCGGGTCACCACCCGTCCACGGTCCTTCCAGGAACTCCCGAACAGTCACCCCTCTGGACAGTCACCGTCGTTGCTGACCTTGCTGACCCTGTCCTGCACACAGCTGGACTCTCTCTTCAGGCTTTCTTTCTGTCACTTTTCACCTTTCTTCCACTTCTCCTACTCCTCCTTTACCACTTCCACTTCACTTCCTTAGCTCATCTTAGCTGTTTACTCCTTTCCGTCCCTAGCTTATCTGCTGGTTTTTCCCGCCTCCAGAGCTGTGAACTCCTCGGTGGGCGGAGCCAACCACCTGGCCCACCCCCTGGTGTGAACATCAGCCCCTGGAGGAAGGCAACAAGGATTTTGGTTTAGCTTTGGTGTTCCTAACTGGGGTGTAGGGTGTGGTGGTGCAATGACCTGTGACCCCTGGCTTGCCCAGGGCGTCACAGCAACATAATGTAGAGACAGAGCCCTGGATTCCAGCGATGTGTCACTTACTGGGCTGCTTGCTGTAGTTTTTTTTTAAAATACGGTTTGATCAGCAGGAAGCTATCATTTAAAGGAGTATTCCCATCTCCAAGATCCTATCCCAGTATCTAGTAGGCATAATAATAATAATAGAAAATGCCTCCAATTAGAAATGTAGTCTAGTTCTCCTGATATAGCCATGTCTCTTACCTCATGTACAGGGCATTGCAGCTTAGGTATCTATGGGTACGATCACAAGCAATTAACTAACTCTCACAATTTGAGTGGATGCAACCATGGATAATAAATTGTAAAAGATATAAGCCTCCCCCGCTTAGTGTCCATGAGACCTGGGAAATGAATCTGAAGGGTGCAGGAAAAAGGCTGGTACAGCCCAGCACAAACATAGACGAAAAGGGAGTCTGCACTTATGGATACCTTTGCTGCAATGCCCTGCATATGAAGTAAGGTATATGGCAATATCAGGAGAACTATGCTACATTTCTAATTGGAGGTATTTGCTAATAGTATTATTACTAGCTGTAGTACTCGGCGTTGCCTGAGATATTAACTAATTGTCTTTCTCCCATTTTCCCACTCTCTCACTCTCACTCTCGGTCTGCCTGTCTCCCTTGCTGTCTGTCTGTGTTTTTGTGTGTGTCTCTGTGTGTCTCTGTTTGTGTGTGTGTCTGTTTCTGTGAGTTTCTGTCTGTCTGTGTGTCTCTATCGATATCATATTACCTCACACATAAGCTTCTTATACTAAGAATTTTTCTTCGTTGCCTATATCAACCAATCACAGCTCCTATTAATGACCTGTAGCTCCCAGCTCCATTGACTGTAATGTAAGCAGGTTTTTGGGCACATAACTGTAAAGCGCGAGGTTAAATTTCCCCTCAAAACATAGTCTATGACATTCCCTGAGTCACATGGGGCGTCAGTGTAAAATTTTGTGATTGTAAATGCGATGGTGCAGATTCCTTTAGCGGACATACACACACACACACACACACACACACACACACACACACACACATACACATACACATACACATACACACATATATACATACATACATACATACACTCAGCTTTACATATTTTATTATTATTTTTTATTATTATCATTATTATTATACCTACTTGGACATGGGAATACCCCTTTAAGGACAAGTAAAACTGCTGACATTTAGTCCAAAAAAATTCCCACCACTGGTTGGCAACTTTCTGCCTATGCACACAGTACATAGAAAAATGCCAATCAGTGGTCTGAATGGGGTTATACAGAGCTCAGCATTCAGAAACTGTTAGATCTTCATCAGATAAAGAGGTGATTTTATCAAAACTGCAACAAGAAGCCCAGTAAGTGACACATCCCTGGAATCCGAGTCTCTGCCCCTAGATTATGCTGCTCTCTGATTAGGTAGTAGAAACCTGGTGACAGATTCCCTTTAAATTAAGAGACTTTTCTGAAAATGCCCTGCTCATACAACTGCCCCACTTGCATCCACCAAAAAGCACATCTCATCGGAGCACCAGTTCTACCCTTTTTGCTGTCGTTAACCTTAAAAAGTAAGAAATTAATATTCAAATAAAGGAAACACCCAGCTCTATGGAGGAAAAAAAGTGAGATTTTTCTTTCTCCTCCCAGGGCTTTTAAATGGTGCAAAACATGAGGAATCCAAAAACAAATTGTAAAAACAACTTAATACTTTTCGCTAAGTGACTAATTTTTGGATACAAATTGCATACATCTGTACTGTCAACATGGAGATAATTATAGTAAAATCCTGAGCCCTGTATTCCAGCTCATTGACAACTCTTTATGGCATACAAAGGAAAGATAATTACATAATATGTCAATCCAGAACGGGCTTTTAACCAGTCAAGGTATTCTTCCTTGAGGCCAGAAACAAATTATGTTAGGTCTATGTCCAAATAACATTGGCATTTTTTACAAAACTGAGTTTTTGAAATTAATAGTTAAAATTCTTTTTGCAATATACATTCAGAAAACGACATCTATATAACGTAACCATGAACCCCTTTCCAAAAAAGCCTGTTTTCACCTTTTGCCCAGGCCAAATTTTTCATATCTGACCTGTGTCACTTCATGTGGAAATATATCTGGACTGTATCTACATATTTTTTTTTTCCCGCATATTGTACTTTATGTTCGTGGTAAATTTAGGCCAATATGATTTGTGTCAATTTAGGAAAATGTATCTGCAATTTTTAGATTTTTAATTTTTATGCCCTTAAAGAGGTTGTCCACTACTTTCACATTGATGGCCTATCCTTAGGATAGATCATCAATGTCTGATCAGCCGGGGTCTGATACCCAGCACCCCCACCAATCAGTTGTTTTCGGTCCCGGCGGCAGCAGCAGGCGGCTGGAAATGCTCAGTTCCTGCACTGCTCTGTCTTCTGATAGCGGTCGTGGCTGGGTACTGCACATGCACCTCCCATTCTAATCATTAAGAGGAGGATGTGCAATACCCAGCCGCAGCTGCTACCAGAAGACAGAGCATCTCTGGAACTGAGCATTTTCAGACGCTTGCTGCCACCGCCAGGACTGAGAACAGCTGATTGGCGGGGGTGCAGCATGTCGGACTCCGGCCGATCAGACATTGATAACCTGTCCTAAGGGGGGCTTTACACGTTGCGACATCGCTCCCGATATATCGTCGGGGTCACGTCGTTAGTGACGCACATCCGGCGCCGGTAGCGACATCGCAACGTGTAAATCCTAGGTGCGGCGATGAATGAGCACAGAAGCATACAATATCGCTGATCTGTGTAACGTCGTTCATTTCCATAATGTCGGTTCGACCGCAGGCACTATGTTGTTTGTCGTTCCTACAGCTCCACACATCGCTATGTGTAAACCCGCAGGAGCGACAAACATCTCCTTACCTGCGTCCCGACGGCAATGCGGAAGGGAGAAGGTGGGCGGGATGCTATGTCCCACTCCTTTCCACCCCTCCGCTTCTATTGGCCAGCCAATTAGTGACGTCGCGGTGACGTCGCTGTGACGCCGAACACACCTCCCCCTTGAAGGAGGGATTGTTCGGCAGTCACAGCGATGTCGCAGACCAGGTATGTGCGATGTCGCAACGTGTAAAGCCCGCCTAAGGATAGGCCATCAATGTCAAAGTAGTGGACAACCCCTTTAAAAAAGCCATAACACTCAAAATAGTTATTAAATAACATTTACTATATGTCATGGATGACACAGTCACATGGTTTCTGGCAATAGAAGGTCACGGCGTTTGGCTGTGTAAAATGCTCCCTGACTTTCTATTGTTATTGCTGTTAGTATTCAATGTCTCCCCCTTTTGGACCCAGCAGGAGCTCACCTTCCCCCCAGCTGCTGATCATCAGTACTCTTTGGTGCTTAAATACTCCCTTCTTCCCTGGACTGGTGACAAAGAGCTCATCCCATCTGTTCCATATTTAGGGCCCAGCACTAGGGATACCTAGGGTCAGGTATCCAGTTCAGCGCATAGGTGCGGAAATTATCTAGGGTGGTGAGGGACCCCAGGGACGGGCAGTAGGTTTGGTCAGGGGTCACCATCTCCTCCTTCCCTAGATGCAGTGGTCCACTTCCCTTGCATTTCACCGCTCTCTTGGTACTTCCCTGTACCTAGCGTGACACTATATGTCCACAAATTGTTTAGTGAACTCATCACTTTTGAAGTGCGTTGTTAGAAAACCTTTAAACAAAACCACCACCCCTCACAGTATTCAAAACCACATTCAGAAAGTTAGATAACTCTTCAGGTGTTTCACAGAAATTAACACAAAGTACAATGAAAAACTAAAAATTGTGGGGGGGGGGTTCCACTAAAATGTTAAATTTAGCCCTAAATTTTTCATTTTCACAAGGTGAACAGGAGAAAATGGACCCCACAATTTGTTGTGCAATTTTTTCTAAGTATGCTGATTTCCCATATACTGTATGGTCGGAAACTACTGTTTGTGCACACGGCTCAGAAGGGAAGGAACACTAGTTGACGTTTTGGAGTGCAATTTAGACTAGGAAGTATTGGTGCCATTGACATGTTAATACAGCAGAAGTCCCCACACGTGACCGCAATTTGGAAACTTCACCCCTGAAAGAATTCTTTTAAGATTGAAGTGACTATTTTGGACCCACAATTGCTTCACAAAAGTTTATAACATTGGAACGTGAAAATGGCAAAACGTTTTATTTACAACAAATATTAGCCCCACACTTTTTTTTTTTCATTTTTACAAGGGTAACATAAATTGTTGTGCAATTTTTCCTGAGTACGCCAGTACCGTTGGTTGGTTGGAAAATACTGTTCGGGTGCCCAGCAGGCCTTGGAGGAAAGAAGTTCTATTTGACTTCAGGAGCACAATTTTAATACAGTATTGTGAATGACATTTCACACGATCAAAGCCCGTGAGGCGCCAAAACCGAGATCCCCAAAACATAATTTTTTTTTTAAATTCTCTCCTTAAGGAATTCATCTAGTGGAGTGCTGGGCATTTTGAATCTACAGGTTTTCCACAGAATTTTCAAAAGAAGAATTTTTTTTCCCCATTTTAAAATGTTGCTGTATCTCAAAATCTTTCATTTTCACATGAATTGAGGTTTTTATTGCTACCAATTTGGATTACTGTACATTTTTAAATCACGTGCCATTCCAATTATTGGGAGACAAAATTAAACAAATAAACAGCAATTCATGAATTGTACTTCATTATTTTTTTTATACTAAATAAATTGCGGATCCGCTCACCATTCCAAAGGTTGCCGGAATAGATCTCCTAATGTGCATCCAGGATCCAAGCAATGACTCACGGCAGCCTACCTCACAGAAATTACCAAGTAAAAAATGAAAAATAGACCAGCTGAGAATCCACAGGATATAATAAAAAATAGCTTTTATTCCAAAATTAAAAATCGGGTTAATGCACGGGCAATTCCATACTGACTAAATAAGAGGCCAGTTACAAAGACTACGTATTTCGGCATTGTTGCCTTCATCAGGTCTTATTAGGAGACAAAATAAACAAATAAACAGCAATTCATGAATTGGACTTGATATTTTTTATGTCTTTTACTATGTGGTAAAAGTGATAAGACAACGTATGTTCATGGAGGAGTCAGGAGACATAGTGGTCAGTTGACCTATCTTTGGCTGATGGCGATCTATTGTATATGATGAACTACAGTCATGGCCAAAAGTTTTGAGAATGCTACAAATATTAATTTTTACAAAGTCTACTCCTTAAGTTATTCTAATGGCAATTTGCATATACTCCAGAATGTCATAAAGAGTGATCAACTTAACAGCAATTACTTGCAAAGTCAATATTGGCTAAGAAAATGAACTTTAACCCCCAAAACACATTTCAAAATCATTGAATTCCTGCCTTAAAAGGAGCAGCTAACATTGTTTTAGTGATTGTTCCATTAACAAAGGTGTGGGTGTTGATGAGGACAGGGCTGGCGATCAATCAGTCATGATTAAGTAAGAATGAGACCACTGGACACTTTAAAAGGAGGCTGGTGCTTGGTATCATTGTTTGTCTTCAGTTAACCATGGTTATCTCTAAAAAAAACACGTGCAGCCATCATTGCTCTGCACAAAAATGGCCTAACAGGGAAGAGTATCGCAGCTACAAAGATTGCACCTCAGTCAACAATCTATCGCATCATCAAGAACTTCAAGGAGAGAGCTTCCATTGTTGCCAAAAAGGCTCCAGGGTGCCCAAGAAGGACCAGCAAATGCCAGGACTGTATCTTAAAACTGTTTCAGCTGCGGGATCGGACTACCAGCAGTGCCGAGCTAGCTCAGCAATGGCAGCAGGCTGGTGTGAGTGCTTCTGCATGCACTGTGAGGCGGAGACTCTTTGAGCAAGGCCTGGTTTCAAGGAGGGCAGCAAAGAAGCCACTTCTCTCCAGAAAAAACATCAGGGACCGTCTGATATTCTGCAAAAGGTACAGGGAGTGGACTGCTGAGGACTGGGGTAAAGTCATTTTCTCAGATGAATCCCCTTTTCGATTGTTTGGGACATCTGGAAAACAGCTAATTATGAGAAGAAGAGGTGAGCTATACCACCAGTCTTGTCTCTTGCCAAGCAAGCATCCTGAAACGATTCATGTGTGGGGTTGCTTCTCAGCCAAGGGAATCGGCTCACTTACAGTCTTGCCTAGAAACACAGCCAAGAATAAAGAATGGTACCAGAATGTCCTCCAAGAGCAACTTCTCCCAACTGTCCAAGAGCAGTTTGGCGCCCAACAATGCCTTTTCCAGCATGATGGAGCACCTTGCCATAAAGCAAAGGTGATCACTAAATGGCTCATGGAACAAAACATAGAGATTTTGGGTCCTTGGCCTGGAAACTCCCCAGATCTTAATCCCATTGAGAACTTGTGGGAAATCATCAAGAGACGGGTGGACAAACAAAAACCAACAAATTCTGGCAAAATGCAAGCATTGCTTATGCAAGAATGGACAGCTATCAGTCAGGATTTGGTCCATAAGTTGATTGAGAGCATGCCAGGGAGAATTGCAGAGGTCCTGAAGAAGAAGGGTCAAATACTGCAAATATTGACTTGCTGCATTAACTCATTCTAACTGTCAATATAACCTTCTGGTCTCATAATATGATTGCAATTATATTTCTGTATGTGATGTAAACATCAGACAAACACAATTAAAAACCAGAGGGCAACAGATCATGTGAAAATATAATATTGGTGTCATTCTCAAAACTTTTGGCCATGACTGTATGTAACATTTTTAAATCGCTTGCCATTCCAATTAGTGGTTGACAAAATTAACAAATAAATAGCAATTCATGAATTATTCTTAATTTTTATGCAATTCACTATGTGGTAAAAGTGATAAGACAACACATGTTCATGGAGGAGTCAAGCAAGATAACTGTCAGTTGACCCATCCTTGGCCAACGACGATCTAGCTGTCAGTTGACCCATTCTTGGCCGACGGCGATCTAATGTGTATGATGGACTATGTAACATTTTTAAGTCACTTGCCATTCCAATTAGTGAGAGACAAAATGTAAAAATACACAGCAATTCATGAATTATTCTTATTTTTAATGCATTTGACTGTGATAAAAGTGATAAGACAACTTATGTTCATAGAGGAGTCAAGAGACATAGCTGTCAGTTGACCCATCCTTGGCCGATGGCGATCTATTGTGTATCGTGGATCTTTACTCCTCTGGTGTTACTGAAGATGTACTGTATCTTCCTACTATCTCTGTTCCATTTGGCACAAGATTAGTTTTACAATCCAAGAATAAGTTCAAAAGCTCATCTTTAGAAACTCCCTCAAAAAACATGTCTTAAACATCTCCATGGTTTTGAATCTAT
This sequence comes from Anomaloglossus baeobatrachus, assembly GCF_048569485.1. Lineage (NCBI taxonomy): Eukaryota > Metazoa > Chordata > Amphibia > Anura > Aromobatidae > Anomaloglossus > Anomaloglossus baeobatrachus. Next base: position 49,142,679 of record NC_134364.1, on the reverse strand, counting down.
CACAAATGATTAAGGAACCTCAACATATGTGTCCACATTTACAGTACGCTCATTTGAAGCACAGCGAAAAAAGGCTTAAAAAAACAGAAGCCGGCATATAATTGTTATAGTAACCCTTATTTATAACCTGGTGACTTCTTTATCCCTGGAAAATGAGACTGAGTCTGTAAGGGAGAAGGTTCTGTTGATAACCCAGGATCAGTTGTCAAATTCAAGTTATAATCAGCCATAAATCCCATCAATGGGTTTCCATAAATGACTTCCTACTGATACTTAGAAAATGCTGCCTGATCACAATAAGGATGCTTGTCACATTCCTTATTTCTTTTTTTTTTCTTTCTTTTTTTTTTTTTATTCCCATCAAGAACATTTGATTTAGTATCTGGTTACTGCTAATCCTGTGTCATGACACCTCCATTCACTTCTGATTGTGAGCTCAAGGCAGCTTCCTCTGAAGATAAAGCGAGAGAAAACTATTGTCATGAGCTGAAATAACCTGAGCGGAGCTGTCATATTTAAATGGAAACACTCTCGTGCTCTCTTCAACCTCTAGACACTCTGAATAATTTCCTTAATGATGATAAAGTCAAATAATAAGTCTATTGATAATACATTTCATATCCGCCTCTCGGTTACAGTAATCCTGTGTTGTAATTGTTCTGATTACCTCAAATAATGACAGAGGAGAAGGACGAAGAAAGAAGTCAAAATAAATAAGGCAATGCTTGTGTCGTATGAATGAAAAGTATTAAGGATTTTAGTTTTTATTGCATTGAACCATGGTTTGGTATACCATGGATATAAAATATTGGTTGCCGAAATGTTGGTGAGGTATAACATTACATATTAATTTGACTCAAACTGAGATCTTTCCATTTCCAAATGTCCACCACAATTGGTCCTCAAGATGATTTTGTTGTGACGGTTGACAATAATTTACTACGTAACTTGAACTATAAGCAAAAGATGGGTAATCCTTTGGTATTTTTCTGACTGGTATGACTTTATAAGAGTCCAAGTCTTACCTTTTAAGATCCTCAAGTGTTCCCCTGTTGAATGAATTCTTGGTTTAGCATTGTACTTTGGACGTGTGAGGATAATGGTCAAGTGGAGTTCTGCTTTGCACTCGCTGGGTTTCATGGTGGCGTCGGACTCTGTTTACACTGCAGAGTCTGACAAGCAACCGGAGGTCTCCTAGTTCACCCTGAGTCGGGTGTCGGCTGTTTCATGTTCACTGCTAGGAGTTAATTCCTGCTAACTTGTGAACTTCTGCTACCGTGTTTTTCCAAAAATCAGACACTGTCTTATATTGTGTTTGCCTCCCAAATAAGCTCTAGGTCTTATTTTTGGAGGTCTTATTCTTGGAGAAACAAAGTTGGGGGGGTAAGTTTACCCCCAAAAAAGCTGACCCCCCCCCACTTCCCAGGAGAATCATACTCACCAGACCCGGACGTCTGTGTTGCTCCCAGGTCCTCCCTGTGATCTCCGGTGGTTGCTGCACGCCGTTCTCCCCTGCTGTTGGTTGACACACTGACACACACAGCCCGATCGCAGACACACACAGCAAATCACACACACAGCAGATCCCAGTCACACACAGCAAATCACACACAGCAGATCCCAGACACATACAGGAAATCACACACAGCAGATCCCAGACACACACAGCAAATCACACACAGCAGATCCCAGACACACACAGCAAATCACACACACAGCAGATCCCAGACACACACAGCAAATCACACACAGCAGATCCCAGACACACACAGCAAATCACACACACAGCAGATCCCAGACACACACAGCAAATCACACACATAGCAGATCCCAGATGTGACGCCCTGGGCAAGCCAGGGGTCACAGGTCACAACATCACATGCACCCCACATTCCTTGCATGTACACCTAGGCTAACCTAAAATCCTTGTTGCCTTCCTCCAGGGGCTGATGTCCACACCAGGGGGTGGGCCAGGCGGTTGGCTCCGCCCACCAAGGAGTTCACAGCCCTGGAGGCGGGAGAACCAGGCAGAACAGAGATGAGTTTAGAGGAGTGAAGTTTAGGAAGTGAAAAGTAGAAGGAGGTGAAGTGGTAGAGGAGCTTAAGAGTAGTGACAGAAAAGGAACAGTTAAGCAAGCCTGAAGTTAGTCCGGGTGTGTGCCCCGGACTGAGACAGCAAGGTCAGCAGACGGCGGTGATAGTCTGCAGGGGGACTGCTTGGAGGTTGCTGGAAGGACCGCGGACGGGTGGTGACCCGGCGGTACCGGAGCAGTATACGAAGAACAGTCAGCACCAGGGCAGGGGCCTTTCGGATCCCGGCAAGGCTAGGAGTCGCCATAATTTGCCAAATCCGTCAGTGAAGGGGACCTCTGTCTCCTAACAACCAAGTCCCGATTGAAGGCAACAGTCCGACCGTGAAGGGGAGACACCGCCACCGCCAGGGCACCAGTTTCCCAGGGCCAGCGCCTGCGGGCAAAGTAGGGCTCCTTCGGCCCAGATTGAAGCCGAGGAGTGGGTAACCGGTGGGAACCCATCGCTACCAAAAAGACTTTACATAGGTGCAGGGAAGAGACCGTCACCGCTAACTGCAGGGAACCGCAGCACCGTAAGCCGTCTGAGTGACCCGTCCAACCAGCCATTTGTTTACCAAGAACTGTGTCGTGTTTACTGGCTGAGTGAGTACCTCCGTGCCGTGCGGCACAGCGCTGTCCCTGCGCCCCTGCACCTCCACAGGCCCCATACCCGCCTGTCCACCATACCAACCCCATCACTGGGCCCCGGGATCACCAACACCCCTACCCACGGAGGGGCAAACCAACAACTGGCTGCTCCATACCACCACTCCCGGGCTCCCCAGACAGAGCAGCGGTGGTGTCCACTTAATCACCACAACCGTGGGTGGCGTCACGGACAATAAACTATCACAAATCCCAATCCCCCTTCACTCACGGGCGAGGAGCGCGGCTCGAGTCCCCGGGATCCGGCCCATCGCTCGAGCCACCGAGCAGCAGCAGCAGGCCGCAGCAGCCGGACCCGAGCAGTGGGAGAGCGCGGCGTCCCCTCCTCCGCCCGCGACAACTTGGTGTCACGAACAGGATCTTACCGCTCTGCCGTTGGGTAGAGGTGCGCCTTGTGACCGCCGGAGGTATCCGGCCAGAAAATTTCAGAAGCCGCCATCTTTGGCGCGAAAAGTTCCCGCTCGAGCGTCTTCTCGAGTAGTAGAGGCGCGAAGGCCAAAACCCCGCCCCGATAGAGGAGGGGCGGGAAAGAGGCTAGAGGGGACGGAATGGTGGCTGGCCGCATGTAGCCGCGGCTATAAAAGCAGAGATGCCAGGACTCTGCAGACATCTTGTTCCTGGGAGAGGCCGCCAGCAACATGTTCATGCCGTCCCGCAGCACCGTAGCCCCCGCGCCTGGAACCGCGGCGTGGGTGGAGATCCGGACCGCGCAGCTCTACCAGAGGCTGCAGGTCAAGATGCAGCTCCTCATGGAGGAGTGGGAGACCGACATGGCGGACGTCATAGCGACCGTGCGGAGACGCGAGGAGGAAGCGGAGAAAGGGAGGGTGAGTGACCCACGCCCCGATGCCCTTGAAGGGCCGGTCATCGCGGCTGCGGGACCCGGTCCAAACCCTCTCCCCCTGCTGCCTCCCTCGCCACCCGTCTCGGAAGCCGTCACCCCCGCCACTAGGACCGCTACCATCGCAACCGGTAACGATACCCAGCATCCCCGCCCAGGCGGGCCGACCTGCAGCCGGAGCCCGTAGTCGACCGGAGGTGCTGCCCTGGAAAGCCCCGAAAACCGAACTTGAGGCGTCCCCCGAGAAAGTCCCCAAGCCGGAGCCGATGACTTGCTCCGTGCCGAAGGCCCAACTGCGGAAAGCCCCTGTGCCCATCCCCCACACCTCGGCTGCGGTTGCGCCGGGTTACCGATGCAAGGCAGCGTCTAAGGCCAAGTCACCGCAGGACCTGACGCCCAGAGTACCAGCAGTGGGCAATGTCCAACAGGTCTTGCGGGGCCCGACCCGTGCGCCGGAGCTCGCAGCAGCGCCGTATTGGGACAGGGAGCCGGTACCGTTGGGCCTGGAAATCGGTGAACGGGAAAGAAAGAAGGCGGAGTTGGAGGCCCGTGCAATCCGGGAAAAAGAGAGCCTCCGTCAGGCAAAGTTCCATGTCCGGGGCCCGCTGTACGAAGGGCAGGTGAGGCGGTTTGATGTCCGCCGGGGCTATGGGTTTATATATGAACCGGGCCTGGAGGCCGAAGTGTTTATAGCCCAGCGGGATGTGAATGCCCACCTGCCTGAGGAGCATCCCGGTCGTAACCTGATGCCGGGCGACATCGTGCAGTACACCCGGCACTGTGGGGAGAGGGGGTGGTTCGCGCTGGATGCGAAGTTAAGGGGCAGCCAGGAGTCCCGTGTGAGCGCCGCGCCCCCTCCCTCAGGTGATGTTGAGGACTCGGAATAACGGCAGCGGAGCACCGTTGCACAGTCCCCGTTGGGACCACCAGTGTGTTTGTTTAAAAGTTGAAAATGATGATAAGTGAAATGGAACCGAAAAGTCATCTGATTCTACTGTGATTGAAACCGGCCGTTGCCGGCACCGTTGTCCCCGTGGGGACCGTTTGAAAAATTTGCATAGAAACTTCTAAGGACAAGCCCGTGAACTTGCAGGGCAACCACAGACGTTAGTGGCTTGTAAATAAGTTGTGTTACCGTTACCGTTTCCGCAATTACCGCCTCCGGAGAGGCAGGTTGGAGGGAGGGCCCGCAGCAGAACAGGCTGGGGCCCAGCCACCACAGGAACCGGTGGCTACCCTCTGGAGGGGAAGGACAGATCCCGCTCGGGTAACTGGTTCATGACTGGGGTCAAGGGGTGCTGCCTGGGCTTTAGGGGCAGCATCAGGGCCAGGTTACTTGGGTAGGAGAGAGCGGAGACCGTAACCGGTAACCGTTTTAAAAATCGTAACGTTTAAGAAATGTGCCTCCCGATGTGGGATGATGTCATAAGTTGTATATATGTTACAGTTTCTTATCTTTCAGAAAAACAAAAGGAAAATAAAACCGGTGTTGGACGGGCAGCCCGAGGACTGTCTGCGTTTTGCTAAGGGGGAATGTGACGCCCTGGGCAAGCCAGGGGTCACAGGTCACAACATCACATGCACCCCACATTCCTTGCAGGTACACCTAGGCTAACCTAAAATCCTTGTTGCCTTCCTCCAGGGGCTGATGTCCACACCAGGGGGTGGGCCAGGCGGTTGGCTCCGCCCACCGAGGAGTTCACAGCCCTGGAAGCGGGAGAACCAGGCAGAACAGAGATGAGTTTAGAGGAGTGAAGTTTAGGAAGTGAAAAGTAGAAGGAGGTGAAGTGGTAGAGGAGCTTAAGAGTAGTGACAGAAAAGGAACAGTTAAGCAAGCCTGAAGTTAGTCCGGGTGTGTGCCCCGGACTGAGACAGCAAGGTCAGCAGACGGCGGTGATAGTCTGCAGGGGGACTGCTTGGAGGTTGCTGGAAGGACCGCGGACGGGTGGTGACCCGGCGGTACCGGAGCAGTATACGAAGAACAGTCAGCACCAGGGCAGGGGCCTTTCGGATCCCGGCAAGGCTAGGAGTCGCCATAATTTGCCAAATCCGTCAGTGAAGGGGACCTCTGTCTCCTAACAACCAAGTCCCGATTGAAGGCAACAGTCCGACCGTGAAGGGGAGACACCGCCACCGCCAGGGCACCAGTTTCCCAGGGCCAGCGCCTGCGGGCAAAGTAGGGCTCCTTCGGCCCAGATTGAAGCCGAGGAGTGGGTAACCGGTGGGAACCCATCGCTACCAAAAAGACTTTACATAGGTGCAGGGAAGAGACCGTCACCGCTAACTGCAGGGAACCGCAGCACCGTAAGCCGTCCGAGGGACCCGTCCAACCAGCCGTTTGTTTACCGAGAACTGTGTCGTGTTTACTGGCTGAGTGAGTACCTCCGTGCCGTGCGGCACAGCGCTGTCCCTGCGCCCCTGCACCTCCACAGGCCCCATACCCGCCTGTCCACCATACCAACCCCATCACTGGGCCCCGGAATCACCAACACCTCTACCCACGGAGGGGCAAACCAACAACTGGTTGCTCCATACCACCACTCCCGGGCTCCCCAGACAGAGCAGCGGTGGTGTCCACTTAATCACCACAACCGTGGGTGGCGTCACGGACAATAAACTATCCCAAATCCCAAAATCCCAATCCCCTTTCACTCACGGGCGAGGAGCGCGGCTCGAGTCCCCGGGATCCGGCTGTAATACTTATTCTATGTTCTGAGGATTTCGATAGCGTAGGGCAATGACAATCAGAGACGAGTTCCGGGTACAAGATGTTTTATAGTATGTCACCACGGTAGATACAGAACAAACACAACAACACAATAACACATACAATACTTTCCGGAATAGACGCGCAGGGGATTCCCGGGGCCACGCACCGGACTCCCCCAGGGAGACCACCAGAGCGAACCCCTATACAGGGACTGTCCGGCAATCTACCCCGGAAGGCCTAAATGCGCAGCAGCCGGGATAAGGAGCAAGCGGTAAAGTCAATGAGTGTCCGTACGGAAATGTTTGTCCAGAATGGTTACGAACCAAAAGAGAACCAGGCGGAGTGCTGACCGAAGATGGTAAACGGAATCCGGGCACAGCCTTGAAGAGCCGGGTACAGTCCAGAGTCAATCGGTAGGTAGTCTTTTAGGGGAATCCAGAGGCAATCAGGAATAAGCAGCAAACACAGCAGGAGCACACAGCAGGCAGTATACTCAGGCACTGGACTGGGCTGGGAGGCGGCCTTTTAAGCAGCTGGACAGGAAGTAGGGCAACAGAACGGTAACCTCCATGTTAACCGAGGGCAAGGGCAGTCAAAAGAGAACTGGAAAACCTGGAAACCTGACATTACTCCCCCCCCCACAGACGGCCTCAGGACGGATCAGGGCCAGGTTTGTCCGGGTACCGTCGATGAAACTGAGCAATCTTCCGGGGTGCCCGAATGTTACCCACCGGTTCCCAGGAATCGTCCTCGGGGGCGTACCCCTGCCAACGTACCAGATACTGAAGCCGACGACGATGGAGCCGGGAGTCAATAATGTCCTCAACCACGAACTGCTCCTCGCCGTCGACCATCACAGGCGGAGGAGGAGGCACAATACGACCATGAAACGTATTAGGGGAAACGGGTTTGAGGAGAGACACATGAAAGACCGGGTGTACCTTTAGATGGTGCGGTAACCGTAGCCGACAGGCCACAGGGCTCACGATCCCGGTGATTTTAAACGGACCGATGAATTTTTGTCCTAGTTTTTGCGAAGGAACACCCAATCTCAGGTTTTTGGTGGATAACCATACAGAGTCCCCTACCTTATACATGGGTGCCGGTTTCCGGTGAGTGTCCGCCGACCTCTTGTAACGCTCCTGGGCCGTAGCCACGGTGTCCTTTAGAACCTCCAGATTTTGTCGTATTTCTGTCACTCTGTCCTCCACCGCTGGTACCGAAACCGCAACCGGTGACCTAGGCAAAATAGTCGGATGGTAACCCAGGTTAGCGAAAAAGGGCGTTACCTTAGTGGAGCTGCTCTGTGTGTTGTTGTAGGAGAACTCCGCCAACGGAAGCATCTTCAACCAATCGTCTTGGAGATGGCTGACATAACAGCGAAGGTATTGTTCCAGGGTTTGATTCGTCCGTTCGGTTTGTCCATTTGTCTGAGGATGGTATGCAGAAGACAAACAGACATCAATCTGGAGTGCCGTACAAAACCCCTTCCAGAATCTAGACGTGAACTGCACGCCCCGATCGGAGATGATCTCATCCGGTACCCCATGCAATCGGAATACGTTCTGGACAACCAAATCCACTGTCTCTGCGGCTGAGGGAAGACCGGTACACGGAATGAAGTGAGCAGCTTTAGTCAATCGATCCACCACCACTAAAATGGTATTATGCCCGCCTGAGACTGGCAACTCCACAATAAAATCCATGGAGATAGACCCCCAAGGGCGAGATGGCACGGGTAACGGTTGGAGGAGTCCCGTAGGAGCCACACGAGGGACCTTGCACCGGGCACAAACCACACATGAGTGGACATAGTCCTTCACGTCCTTTAAACAGGTAGGCCACCAGAAAAACCGGCTCAGAAATTCCTGCGTCTTCTGTACCCCCCTATGACCGGCCAACACGGAGTCATGAACCAACTTGAGAACCCGAAGTCTTACGGCCTCCGGGACATAAATGCGTCGTTCTCTTAACCACACACCATTCCGAAGAACAAGAGTTACATCATTCGGGGGGGCAGCAAGAAATACATCACCATCATAGGCCAGCTTGATGTCCTTCCACAAGTCCTGGTCCTGGATTACTCCAACGAAATTGGCATCTGATAACACGGTCTGCGACGGGGTTCCAGGCACGGAGTCCACGGCAGGGATTCGGGACAAGGCATCGGCTTTCCCATTACGTGAACCTGGACGGTATGTAACAACAAAATTGAATTGGTTAAGAAATAGGCTCCAACGGGCTTGCCGTGGAGACAGGCACCTGGCAGACTTAAGAAATTCCAGATTACGATGATCTGTGAGTACTATCACTTGCTGCGCGGCTCCCTGTAAGTGGTGTCTCCATTCCTTGAAGGCGGCAATAATCGCCAATAATTCCTTATCCGCAATGTCGTAGTTCCTTTCCGCAGGGGACAACCTGCGGGAGAAGAAGGCACACGGATGCAGGAGACTCTTGTCCCCGGTCCTTTGAGAAAGAATGGCCCCTAATGCGTAGTCGGAAGCGTCGACCTCCACGATGAAGGGAAGTGCGGGATTCGGATGCACTAGTATGGGTGCTGAGGTAAAACATCCCTTGAGACGATGGAACGCTTCCTGAGCCTGGGCGGACCATACAAACTTCTGTCCTTTCTTAGTCAACAGGGTGATGGGACGAACAATCTCTGAAAAGTTACGGATAAAGCGTCGGTAAAAGTTGGCAAAACCGACAAAGCGTTAAACCTCTTTGATGTTTCCCGGTTCCGGCCAGTCGAGAATGGCTTGTATCTTGCTAGATTCCATGTTCAGTCCCTGAGGAGAGATGACATAACCTAAGAATTGTATTTGTGAGCAGTGGAACTCACATTTCTCCAGTTTAATGTACAGGTGGTTGTCCCTCAGCCGGGTAAGTACGGTCTTGACGTGCTCCTGGTGTTCCTGGAGAGAATCAGAAAAGATTAGAATATCATCCAGATAGATCACCATGAATTGGTCCATGATATCCCTGAAAATATCATTAACTAGATGTTGAAATGCCGCAGGAGCGTTACAAAGTCCAAAAGGCATCACTAAATACTCAAAATGTCCGTACCGACATCGGAACGCGGTCTTCCACTCGTCTCCGGGACGTATACGAAGCAGATTATATGCCCCACGGAGGTCCAATTTGGTGAATATCTTTGCCTGTTGGACTCTCTCCAATAGCTCCGGAATCAACGGTAACGGATACCGGTTCCGGATGGTTATTTTATTCAGTTCCCGGTAGTCAATACAGGGTCTCAGAGTCCCCTCCTTCTTTTTCACAAAAAAGATGGGTGCCCCTGCGGGCGAGGTAGACGGGCGAATAAATCCCTTGGCCAGGCTTTCATCAATATACTCCTTTAGGGCTTCTAGCTCAGGTGCCGCCAACGGGTAAACATGACCAAACGGGATTTCTGCCCCTGGGAGTAAGTCTATGGGGCAATCATACGGTCTATGCGGAGGAAGCCGATCGGCCTTTCTTTTGTCGCATATGTCAGCGAAGTCACGATAAACCGAGGGTAAAACGGGTACCTGTACCGTGCCTTCTGCATGTGGTGTTACCGGAACCGGAACAGTTGGACAAATGGCCGGATCACTCTGTGGTGGGAAGGATATCTCCTTAGTTTCCCAATTGATGACCGGATTTGTAGACCGTAGCCACGGAATACCTAAAATAATCGGAAAATGTGGAGAAGTGATCATCATGAAAATAAGAGTCTCCTGCTGACCTGGTTTCATCACGCATTCTAGCGGTACTGTTTCCCGATCCACTGGTCCAGATGTTAACGGAGATCCGTCTACCGTCTCCATGGTAACCGGTGAGGATCTTTGCTGAGTCCGGATACCGTGTTTACTAGCAAAAGAAAAGTCCATGAAATTTCCCCCTGCCCCAGAGTCTATCATTGCAGAGGTAGGAATTAGCTGTCCCTCCCACCGGATCTGAATGGGGAGTGAACAATGGGTATATTTCCCTTCTGAGTCCTTCGGTGAGGTAGACATTACAGTCAAGGGAAATACCGCATCCAAGTGTCCACTTGCCTCAGAGATATCAGACTCTGCGTCCGTGTTATCACACTCTGCCATGGCTGCCAATACCTTATTTGGGCGATTCGGACGTTTCGGGCAGTCGATTAAGAAATGGTCCGATTGACCGCAGTAGAAACACAAACGCTCACGGAGCCGGTGTTCACGACGTTCGTTGGTCTCTCGCTTTTGTAGAGAGTCCACTTGCATAGGAACGTCCTCAGCCTCCCGTGGCGTCCTGAAAGCAGGTTCTCTGGAAGGAAACGTATTATTATTTATACGGTTTATAGCTGCCCATTTTTCCTGTCTACGTTCCGTCAAACGGGTATCTATGCGCACACAGTGCTGGAGAAACAGGTCAAAATCCCCTGGGGATTCGGAACGGGCTAACTCGTCCTTGATGGTACCGGACAAACCCTTTCTGAAAACGGACAATAATGCATTGTTTCCCCAGTCGGTGTCTACCACTAACCTCCTGAACTCAGTGGCGTATTCAATGACAGAGCGCTTTCCCTGACGTAAGGAAAGGAGAGCAGATTCAGCGGTAGCACGGCGATTCGGATCATCAAACATCTGCGCCATTGCGTTCAGAAAGTCATCTAGGTGATTTAAACGGATGTCCCGGTTCTCTATCATAGGATTAGCCCAAGCCAGTGCTCGTGAGGTTAATAACATGATGATACATAACACCTTTGACCGGTCAGAACGGTAATAATCAGCATGTACATCGAAAAACAGTATACATTGGTTAATAAATCCACGGAACTGACTACGATCACCATTGAAACGGAATGGGGGTAACCTAGGCATACCGGCAGCTGGTACGGACGTAGTGGGGACGGCTTCCTGAGCCTCCACTCTGACTTGCAAATCCTGTATAGCCGGACCCAGTACCTGGTGATCATGGCCCAGCTGCGCTTCCACATCTCTAAGCTTAGTCTGCACCACCTCCATCTCCTGCTGCAGGGAGTTAATCATGGAGAACAGCTGATCTACTCCTCGTGTCTCAGTCATTGCCCCAGCGAAATCCTCTAATGGCCTGAGTATAATGTAATACTTATTCTATGTTCTGAGGATTTCGATAGCGTAGGGCAATGACAATCAGAGACGAGTTCCGGGTACAAGATGTTTTATAGTATGTCACCACGGTAGATACAGAACAAACACAACAACACAATAACACATACAATACTTTCCGGAATAGACGCGCAGGGGATTCCCGGGGCCACGCACCGGACTCCCCCAGGGAGACCACCAGAGCGAACCCCTATACAGGGACTGTCCGGCAATCTACCCCGGAAGGCCTAAATGCGCAGCAGCCGGGATAAGGAGCAAGCGGTAAAGTCAATGAGTGTCCGTACGGAAATGTTTGTCCAGAATGGTTACGAACCAAAAGAGAACCAGGCGGAGTGCTGACCGAAGATGGTAAACGGAATCCGGGCACAGCCTTGAAGAGCCGGGTACAGTCCAGAGTCAATCGGTAGGTAGTCTTTTAGGGGAATCCAGAGGCAATCAGGAATAAGCAGCAAACACAGCAGGAGCACACAGCAGGCAGTATACTCAGGCACTGGACTGGGCTGGGAGGCGGCCTTTTAAGCAGCTGGACAGGAAGTAGGGCAACAGAACGGTAACCTCCATGTTAACCGAGGGCAAGGGCAGTCAAAAGAGAACTGGAAAACCTGGAAACCTGACACCGGCCCATCGCTCGAGCCACCGAGCAGCAGCAGCAGCAGGCCGCAGCGGCAGCCGGACCCGAGCAGTGGGAGAGCGCGGCATCCCCTCCTCCGCCCGCGACACCAGACACACACAGCAAATCACACACACTGCAGATCGCAGTCACACACAGCAAATCACACACACAGCAGATCCCAGACACACACAGCAAATCACACACACACACAGCCGATCGCAGACACACACACAGCCGATCGCAGACACACACACAGCCGATCGCAGACACACACACAGCCGATCGCAGACACACACACAGCCGATCGCAGACACACACACAGCCGATCGCAGACACACATAGCCGATCGCAGACACACACAGCCGATTGCAGACACAAACAACCGATCGCAGACACACACAGCCGATCGCAGACACACACAGCCGATCGCAGACACACACAGCCGATCGCAGACACACACAGCCGATCGCAGACACACACAGCCGATCGCAGACACACACAGCCGATCGCAGACACACACAGCCGATCGCAGACACACACAGCCGATCGCAGACACACACAGCCGATCGCAGACACACACAGCCGATCGCAGACACACACAGCCGATCGCAGACACACACAGCCGATCGCAGACACATACAGCAGATCGCAGACACACATAGCTGATCGCACACACACACAGCCGATTGCACACACACACACAGCCGATTGCACACACACAGCCGATTGCAGACACAAACACAGCCGATTGCACACACACAGCCGATCGCAGACACACACAGCCGATCGCAGACACACACAGCCAATCGCAGACACACACAGCCGATCGCAGACACACACAGCCGATCGCAGACACACACAGCCGATCGCAGACACACACAGCCGATCGCAGACACACACAGCCGATCGCAGACACACACAGCCGATCGCAGACACACACAGCCGATCGCAGACACATACAGCAGATCGCAGACACACATAGCCGATCGCACACACACAGCCAATTGCACACACACACACAGCCGATTGCACACACACAGCCGATCGCACACACGCATACATCACATCCAGCGCTTCCAGCCGCAGGGAATGATGAGAGCAAGTCACGTGTCTGGCCGCAGGTCTTGTTCTGCAGGTCCTTGCGCTCCACCACACTGCCTCTCAGAATTCTGCCGGTGAGAAGAGATCGGTGTCGCTGGATGAGGTGAGTGTGTATGCGATCCGATGTGTGTGTGATCCAATGTTTGTGTGTGCAATCTGATTATGTGTGTGATCCGATGTTTGTGTGTGAGATCTGGTGTGTGTGTGTGTGTGTGTGTGAGTGTGATCGGATGTTTGTGTGTGAGATCTGATTGTGTGTGTGTGAGAGCTGATGTGTGCGGGTGTGCGATCACTGCAGGTCCTCCTGCTCAGCGTCGGGTGAGTGATTGCAGGGTGCCGCTGTCTATAATGAAGTGTCCTGCAGTATCTGTATCTTTTTTTAGCTGCATGGACACTTCATTACTGAATCGCGACTAGGGCTTATTTTCGAGGAGGGCTTATATTTAAGCCTTGCTCCGAAAATGCTGAAAATCCCTGCTAGGGCTTATTTTTGGGGGAGGACTTATTTTTGGAAAAACACGGTAGTAGCTCAGGCTGCTAATTACGATTCACAGCCGACTTCACTCTTCATTAGTTGCTGAATCCGGTTTCTCGTCGCCGAATATAGCTCAGCGTTGTTTCAGCCATACCAGTCCTTTCATGATGATCCAGAGCCTGGTAATCTATTGTGTACTTTCTTGTGTGGTGTGGAAATATCCCTGTTGTTAGTTTTTTTTCCTCCCTGTGTTTATATTTCCTAGGCACTTATTGTCTCTTCCTTGTGACTGATCGCTGTTTGAGTTTGGGTTTTTCCCCTGTCTGTGGTATTTATGTGGTTTGCTACTCCGGTCTCAGGTTTTTTCTGGGATGGGGGAGAGGGGGTGTTGGATCAGGGTTCAGACAGTAGTTAGGGTTACACACAATATGCCCAAGGAACTCAAGTCCTGGGAACAATTAATGTGATTGCACCATAGATGTTTAATCAAATATAAATGTATTGTGAAAAAATATATATAAAACATTCAAAAAGTGGAAAAGGGGGGAACCTAGTGGTATCGCCATGTAATTTGTATGAGAAACAAGCATACGAATTTCTGAATGACAACCAATGTTACAGACCACTTGTGAATAATCCAACTGAGTTGTTTAAAAGCAAACTTATCAATATATTATATAAGGCATACAGTGATGGTATCATACCAAAACCTTTTTTTAGATGACGTCAAGAAAATGCAACCTTGTATGCCTTCTCTATATTTGATACCAAAAATTTACAAGGATCCCCTAGATCCACCAGGGAGGCCCATAATTTCAGGAAACGACAGCCTCTGTGAAATCATCTCTGTTACCATTGACCATGTCCTCAAACCTCTGGTATCCACATTACCATCGTATATTAAAGATACCACTGCAGCTTTACAACAAATAAATCATATACAATTGGATGAGGGAATGGTCATGGTAACAGCAGATGTTGAATCTTTGTATACATCCATCAGACATGAAGACGGTCTGCAGGCCACGGCATGGTTTCTGCAGGCTAGTGATATTGATGCATCCATTTCTGGTCTCCTCTTGAAGCTGCTGGAATTTGTACTGTAACATAATTTTACATTTAATGGCAAGGTGTACTTGCAACAACAAGGCACCGCGATGGGGGCATCATGTGCCCCATCGTATACCAATTATTTTTTTGGGGAACTGGGAATGACACATCTTCTCCAGCGACAGTATTCCAGCAGCGTTGGGTGTTCAGGAATGGATGCGTTATATTGATGACATCTGGTTTTTGTGGGACTCCTTGGCATATGACTTGGCAGCATTTATGTCTGTCCTCAATATTAATGACTACAATATTAGACTAACATACAAACTTGGTAGACAGCTTGATTTCTTGGACATCAATATTACAGTATTGGAAAATGGGGAAATTAATACGGACATGTTCCGCAAACCCACGGCCACCAGCTCACTTCTCCATGCTTCCTCCTCGCATTTACCTTCAACTATCCGTGGAATACCAGTGGGCAAATTTCTGAGATCAAGGAGAATGTGCTCTCGGGATAATTGGTTTGAGACCCAATCCATGGATATAGGCAGGAGATTTGAAGAGCGTGGCTACAGTCGTAGGATAATAAGAAAAGGATATAGAAGAGCTAGGAACACCCAAAGAGATGGCCTTCTATTCGGAACAAATATTAGAGAAGGGGCGGAGACTGAAAATATCACCAGAGTCATAACCACCTATAACTCTCAATGGAGCAATCTGCGTGCCATCATTGAAAAACATTGCAAAATATTGAGGACGGATCCGATACTCAGAAATTACATACTCAAAAAACCGTCTATTGTAGCGAGGTGTTCTAGGAACTTAAGACATGCTTGTGCATAGCCACTATGATATTAAACGGCCATTGGTTGATTCAAATCGATCAAGAATCCCACAGGGATTCTTTCCATGTGGCCTATGTAAAGCATGTGGAAATTGTGTGAAATCTAAGGTTTTCAAAAATCATGACGGTACAAAAACATTTCATATCAGAAAGACCCTGAACTGCTCTTCTAGCAGTGTTATTTACCAGGCTGAGTGTCCGTGTGGTAAAATTTACCTTGGTCTTACCACACATGAATTCAAAGTATGGATATTAGAGCATCTTAAAGACATCAAGAATGCATCAGGGGTTGAGGATTTGTCCCTATTGAAGACAATACCACGTTACTTTAAAACCTTTCACAAATGCAAGCCCATTGGGTTAAAGTTTAAGGCAATTGACCAGGTAAGTCTCGGCCCCAGAGGGGGTGATTCTGGCTAGTTACTGGCCAGAATAGAATGTAAATGGATTAATTGATTGGGGTCCTTAGCTCCACAAGGTCTTAACGAAAATAATGGGTTTGGATCCTATCTTTGAAAGCTGACATTAATGATAGCATTGCTATCAATGATAGCAATGATAGCAATTCTTTGGAGTAGTTCTTTTGTACTGTAAAGTATAATAATATATTTATAATATATTATATAATATATAATAATGTAAAGTATAATGTAACGTGGTTTCGGTAGTGTTTTTAGGTTTTAGGGGTTTAGTTTTTATTTAGTTTTGATTTTAATTTAGTTTTGATTTTAATTTATATGCATTTTATTTTCAGAACCTAGTTTATATTGTTCCGTGACCGTATCTATATTGGATGAAAGTTCTCTACAAACATGCGTATTAAAGCTAGAAAATCGTAGTATCTAATGGGTCACGGACTACATAATGACGGTCATCAAACTGACATGGGGTTATTGGCAATGAATTGTATGATTTTTTGACATTGTATATGGGTTCGATACTTAGATTTATATGGGGTTCAAGCTTGTATTATATATATCAATTTAATGGCTTTATCCTGTTATCTACATGATATAGTATTTCCCTGTAATGGATGGACATCGTGTAATTTAGTGATTGATATAAAATAATGAAACACAAACAATATAATATTACATGTATGTTCATGATATGATGTGAAATATGTATGATCTTGTCCCCTATATTTCTCATTCGATCTGCGGCATGGTTCTAAGTACAGTCATATGAAAAAGTTTGGGCACCCCTATTAATGTTAACCTTTTTTCTTTATAACAATCTGGGTTTTTGCAACAGCTGTTTCAGTTTCATATATCTAATAACTGATGGACTCAGTAATATTTCTGGATTGAAATGAGGTTTATTGTACTAACAGAAAATGTGCAACCCGCATTTAAACAAAATTTGACCGGTGCAAAAGTATGGGCACCCTTATCAATTTCTTGATTTGAACACTCCTAACTACTTTTTACTGACTTACTAAAGCACTAAATTGGTTTTATAACCTCATTGAGCTTTGAACTTCATAGGCAGGTGTATCCAATCATGAGACAAGGTATTTAAGGTGGCCACTTGCAAGTTGTTCTCCTATTTGAATCTCCTATGAAGAGTGGCATCATGGGCTCCTCAAAACAACTCTCAAATGATCTGAAAACAAATTATTCAACATAGTTGTTCAGGGGAAGGATACAAAAAGTTGTCTCAGAGATTTAAACTGCCAGTTCCACTGTGAGGAACATAGTAAGGAAATGGAAGAACACAGGTACAGTTCTTGTTAAGCCCAGAAGTGGCAGGCCAAGAAAAATATCAGAAAGGCAGAGAAGAAGAATGGTGAGAACAGTCAAGGACAATCCACAGACCACCTCCAAAGACCTGCAGCTTCATCTTGCTGCAGATGGTGTCAATGTGCATCGGTCAACAATACAGTGCACGTTGCACAAGGAGAAGCTGTATGGGAGAGTGATGCAAAAGAAGCTGTTTCTGCAAGCACACCACAAACAGAGTCGCCTGAGGTATGCAAAAGCACATTTGGACAAGCCAGTTACATTTTGGAAAAAGGACCTGTGGACTGATGAAACAAAGATTGAGTTGTTTGGTCATACAAAAAGGCGTTATGCATGGAGGCAAAAAAACACGGCATTCCAAGAAAAGCACTTGCTACCCACAGTAAAATTTGGTGGAGGTTCCATCATGCTTTGGGGCTGTGTGGCCAATGCCGGCATCGGGAATCTTGTTAAAGTTGAGGGTCGCATGGATTCAACTCAGTATCAGCAGATTCTTGACAATAATGTGCAAGAATCAGTGACGAAGTTGAGGTTACGCAGGGGATGGATATTTCAGCAAGACAATGATCCAAATCACCGCTTTAAATCTACTCAGGCATTCATGCAGAGGAACAATTACAATGTTCTGGAATGGCCATCCCAGTCCCCAGACCTGAATATCATTGAAAATCTGTGGGATGATTTGAAGCGTGCTGTCCATGCTCAGCGACTATCAAACTTAACTGAACTGGAATTGTTTTGTAAACAGGAATGGTCAAATATACCTTCATCCAGGAACTCATTAAAAGCTACAGGAAGCGACTAGAGGCTGTTATTTTTGCAAAACGAGGATCTACAAAATATTAATGTCACTTTTATGTTGAGGTGCCTGTTACACCTCGTGGCTCTCCTGTGGCAAGGAATGAGACAGTCTCCTTGCCTGCCACGAGTGCTCCTCCTCAGCAGCGCCGAAGGTCTGCCAGACTGTGCAGAGTGCAGGAGAAACCTCCTCAGAGAGGCAGCACAAGGGTGACACCTAGTGGTACTCCTGTTGCAAGAAATGAGACGGTCTCCCATTCCTTTCCTGCCGCAGCTCCTCCTGCTCAGCAGCCTCGAAGATCTGTGAGGTTGCGCAATGTGCAGAGGTTTGCTGCTCAGGGAAGCAGTGAGACTCCCGTTATCTCTACACATTGTGAGACCGAGGATCCCGCCTCTATTTCCCAGAGGCAGGAGGGTGAGCATGTGCTATGCTTGGTGGATCCTGATTCGCCCACTGACGTCACACGGCTTGATGACAAGGCTGGTGACGTGGTGAATCCTGACTGGCCAGGCTGGGATGTCGTGGATCCTGATTGGGTCAAGTCCGTCATCTCCGCCTCGCGCCCGCCCTTGGCTGGAGCTACACCTCCTTAAAAGCTCCTCCTGCCATCATGGCGGCGCGCGACCGTCCTTCTATGTTTGGATGTCTGGCAGCGTGCTGCCACGCCACTGCTCAGGCATTATCTTCCTCTGTGGGCTTGGCCCTTACTGCTTAGGCAGCCCCTGGTTTGCAGGCCGTGTCCCTGCCTTGCTGCTCCGGCAGTAGCTCCTTCTACAGGCCGTGTTCCTGTCCCAGGTGAGCTCCTCGAGTCTCCACTGGACTCACCTGGTTATTGAAAGCACACGTGCGTGGGCACCTCTGTGCTACCCTCGTGCCATATTCTCGTGACTTCCACTTGCACACGTGCGTGGGCACCTCTGTGCTTCCCCGTGCAACAGGTACACCGAGCCGTGTGATCCCTGCCATACAACCCACACGGGTTAGAGCAGACCGGTGTACATAGATCGTCTGTGACATTCCAGACGATCGCTAGCAGCAACCCGCTCACTCTTCACCCACCATAGCAGCGGTCCCTTACACCGCACAGTGGACCTTGACCGGCGGAAGCTGTCCATTCCCCATCTTGGCACGCTTCCCCGGGTCCCCCTCGTAACATTACGGTCGCGCCAAAGGTCTGGCTATGGCTGAAGAGCAGCAGCAGTTGCTGCGTTATGTGCAGCAGTTGGAATCACGTTTGGCAGCAGTGGAGCAGTCTTCCTCCGACAAGACTGCTCTGACGACAGTCGCCACCCAGGCGGCTACCCAGGCTGTGCTATTGGGCGGAAGGTCTCCTCGCCTTGCGCTTCCAGAGCGCTTTAGCGGGGACAGCTCCGAGTGCCGTGGGTTTATAAACCAAGTTACCACCTACTTAGAGCTGTCCGCGAATCTTTACGCTACTGAGAAGGCGAAGGTAGCCTTCGTCCAGTCCCTGCTCACAGGGAGAGCGCTGAAGTGGTCTACGCCGTTGTGGGAGCGCGGAGATCGGGTGGTGACTAACTTAGCATCTTATCTTGGGGCCATGAGAATGGTGTTCCTCGGGCCTCAAGTCACCCACGACTCCGCGCTGCGCCTCCTACGACTTCGGCAAGGGTCCACTTCAGTCGGGGACTTTGCCGTACACTTTAGGACACTTGCCGCAGAGCTGGACTGGCCCGATAAGGTCCTTGTCCCTGTGTTCTGGGAGGGTCTGGCAGGGTTCGTCAAAGACGCACTGGCCACGCGTGAGGTGCCTGCTACTTTAGAGTCCTTGATTGTGGTTGCCTCTCGCATAGACATCCGCCAGGCGGAGCGGAGGCTCGAGGTCTCTTCAGCACCCACGTCCTCACGGCCTAAAAAGCGTCTGGCTCCCGTCTTCCACCAGACAGGTCTCCCAGCCAGCTCTGTAGGCGACTCCGTGGAGTCAATGGAGGTGTCCAAAGCGGTCTCCTCTACCCCAGGTTCTCGGTCTGGTGTCATCTGCTTTTCCTGTGGGCAGAGGGGACACATAGCTACCCGATGTCCCAAACCGTCGGGAAAAGACAGCGTCTAGTTTCCATCAGAGGGGGGTTCCTAGACGCTGCTTCTCCCTCTAGGTTGACTATCAGCGCCCAGTTGCAGTTTGGCACTACTCTCTTCTCTGCTCTGGCCTGCCTGGACTCAGGCGCTGATGGCAATTTCATTTCGACCTCCCTGGCAACCCGATACTCAGTTCCCCTGGATCTCTTGCCCAAGCCACTCAGGGTTCGGGTAGTCAACGGGTCCCTACTAGTCGATCCCATCACCCAGATCACCATCCCTCTCAGGATGGAAGTATCACCAGGACACCATGAGCAGGTGTCCTTCCTGGTGCTTCCAGGGGGGACGGATGAGATCCTACTGGGCCTCCCCTGGTTGAGACAGCATGCTCCTATACTCAACTGGGCAACAGGGGAGATCTCATCATGGGCAGGATCCTGTAGGGAGCACCTCGTGACTACCGAACCACCCGCTACTATTAGGTCGGTTGGGTCCTCAGGGAATACAGGGGAGCCAGGTTTACCGACACCTTATGAGGCCTACAGGGACGTCTTCTCCAAGAGGGCCGCAGATACCCTTCCTCCCCACCGGCCATACGATTGCCGAATAGACCTGAAGAAGGGCTCCGAGCCCCCTAGGGGCAGAGTGTATCCCCTCTCTGCTCCAGAGACGGAGGCTATGTCCAAATATATTCAGGACAGCCTGGCAAAAGGGTTCATTCGCAAGTCTATTTCACCGGCCGGTGCGGGGTTCTTCTTCGTGCAAAAGAAGGAAGGGGATCTACGCCCCTGTATCGATTACAGGGGATTAAATGCAATCACGATCAAAAACAAATACCCTTTGCCCCTCATTACGGAGTTATTTGATCGATTCCGCGGGGCAAAGATCTTCACGAAGCTGGATCTACGCGGGGCGTATAATCTAGTGCGAGTCCGAGAGGGCGATGAGTGGAAGACCGCCTTCAACACCAGGGACGGTCACTACGAGTATCTCGTAATGCCCTTCGGACTCTGCAATGCCCCCGCCGTATTTCAAGACTTTGTGAATGATGTTTTCCGGGATTTGTATCTTTCCGTGGTTGCATACCTGGATGATATCCTTATCTTCTCCCCCGATCTTGCCACCCATCGGAGGGATGTCATCCGAGTACTTAAGAGGCTCCGCACTCATTCGTTATATGCTAAGCTAGAAAAGTGCGTTTTTGAACAGGAATCTTTGCCGTTCCTGGGGTACATAGTGTCCAGTCAGGGGTTAGCAATGGATCCGGGGAAGTTGGAGACAGTGATGAACTGGCCTGAGCCCCGCTCGCTGAAAGCGATCCAGCGATTCTTGGGGTTTATCAATTATTATCGCCAGTTCATTCCCAACTTCTCGACGGTGGCAGCACCCATCATTGCCCTTACCCGCAAGGGCGCTAATCCCAAAGCATGGACACGGGAAACGGTAGAGGCATTTCACACTCTCAAAACTTACTTCTCCAGAGCTCCCATCCTTCATCGTCCAGACATCTCCAAACCCTTTCTACTAGAGGTAGACGCCTCTTCGGTCGGTGCTGGTGCAGTCCTGTACCAGAAAGACGAACGAGGAAGGAAGCATCCATGTTTCTTTTTCTCCAAAACCTTTTCTCCGGCCGAGAGGAACTACTCCATAGGGGATAGGGAGTTACTGGCGATGAAACTAGCATTCCAGGAATGGCGGCATCTCCTGGAGGGTGCGAAGCATCCATTTGAAGTATTTTCCGACCATAAAAATCTCACATACCTCCAGACAGCACAACGCCTGAACCCAAGGCAGGCCCGTTGGTCCTTGTTCTTCTCCCGGTTCCGCTTTATTATCCGCCACCTGGCCGGTGAGAAGAACGTACGGGCCGATGCCTTGTCACGTTGTATGGTTGTGTTGGAGGAGGACGAGGAGGAGCCTCGTCTTATACTACCCCCGGACAGCTTGAGGATGGTCACTCCCACTTCTTTGGACCAGGTGCCACCTGGCAAGACCCTCGTTCCCCCTGAACTACGGAATGAGGTGCTATCGTGGGCCCATGCCTCCAAGGTCGGGGGTCACTTTGGGGTCAAAAGGACCAGAGACCTTGTGACTAGGCACTATTGGTGGCCGAGACTACCCCAGGACATACAGGAGTATGTGGGAGCCTGTATGTCGTGTGCACGGAATAAGCCGTCCCGGCAGAGACCGGCAGGTCTTCTTCACCCACTGCCAGTGCCGGATCGTCCCTGGGAAGTGGTGGGAATGGACTTCCTGGGAGATCTGCCCAAGTCAGCAGGTCACAAGGTCGTATGGGTCATCACGGATCACTTCTCTAAAATGGTCCACTTGGTGCCTCTCCCACGACTCCCGACGTCACGTGCTCTCGCCACCTTATTCATTAGGCATGTATTTAGGCTGCATGGCATGCCTGACAAGGTGGTGAGCGACCGGGGTCCCCAGTTCGCGTCTCGCTTCTGGAGAGAGCTCTGTAAGCTCCTGCAGATAGAGCTGAACATCTCCTCCGCATACCATCCCGAAACCAATGGACTGGTAGAGAGGACCAATCAGACCTTGGTAACTTACCTCCGCCATTTTATCTCCGCGCACCACGACAACTGGGCTAACCTCCTTCCTTGGGCCGAATTTGCCATTAATAATTCGGTCCATGAATCCTCTGGTCAGACTCCGTTCCTGCTCAATAACGGACAACATCCCAGAATCCCGGTTCCTATGCCCATAACGTCACCCGATCCTAGAGTGGAGGATTGGGCGACCGAGGCCCGGGAGATCTGGGATAACACCCAAGAGGCCCTTAAGAGGGCTAAAGACCGGATGGTGACAACGGCTGATGAGCGCCGCCGCCCTGCACCATCCTTCGCCCCTGGTGACCTAGTGTGGCTGTCCTCTAAGAATGTTAACCTACGGGTACAGGCAGCCAAGTTCGCCCCTAGGTACCTGGGTCCGTTTAAAGTGCTAGAGCAGGTGAACCCGGTGGCATACCGACTCCAGCTCCCTCCACGCTGGGCTATAGCCAACACCTTTCACGTGTCCCTCCTGAAACCCGTACGAGTTAATAAGTTCTCGGGGTCCCTGACGCCTCAAACTGACCCCCCGCCCGACGACTCTGAGGTGGCGAAGCTTGTGGAGACAAAAGTTATACGGGGCAGGAGGTACTACCTTGTGGAGTGGGTCGGCCGTGGTCCGGAGCATAGATCCTGGGAATTGGAGGATCATATCCACGCCCCGGGTTTGATAGCGGCCTTTGAGCATGGGCAGGGGGGGGGGGGCCTAGACGGGGGGGGTAATGTTACACCTCGTGGCTCTCCTGTGGCAAGGAATGAGACAGTCTCCTTGCCTGCCACGAGTGCTCCTCCTCAGCAGCGCCGAAGGTCTGCCAGACTGCGCAGAGTGCAGGAGAAACCTCCTCAGAGAGGCAGCACAAGGGTGACACCTAGTGGTACTCCTGTTGCAAGAAATGAGACGGTCTCCCATTCCTTTCCTGCCGCAGCTCCTCCTGCTCAGCAGCCTCGAAGATCTGTGAGGTTGCGCAATGTGCAGAGGTTTGCTGCTCAGGGAAGCAGTGAGACTCCCGTTATCTCTACACATTGTGAGACCGAGGATCCCGCCTCTATTTCCCAGAGGCAGGAGGGTGAGCATGTGCTATGCTTGGTGGATCCTGATTCGCCCACTGACGTCACACGGCTTGATGACAAGGCTGGTGACGTGGTGAATCCTGACTGGCCAGGCTGGGATGTCGTGGATCCTGATTGGGTCAAGTCCGTCATCTCCGCCTCGCGCCCGCCCTTGGCTGGAGCTACACCTCCTTAAAAGCTCCTCCTGCCATCATGGCGGCGCGCGACCGTCCTTCTATGTTTGGATGTCTGGCAGCGTGCTGCCACGCCACTGCTCAGGCATTATCTTCCTCTGTGGGCTTGGCCCTTGCTGCTTAGGCAGCCCCTGGTTTGCAGGCCGTGTCCCTGCCTTGCTGCTCCGGCAGTAGCTCCTTCTACAGGCCGTGTTCCTGTCCCAGGTGAGCTCCTCGAGTCTCCACTGGACTCACCTGGTTATTGAAAGCACACGTGCGTGGGCACCTCTGTGCTACCCTCGTGCCATATTCTCGTGACTTCCACTTGCACACGTGCGTGGGCACCTCTGTGCTTCCCCGTGCAACAGGTACACCGAGCCGTGTGATCCCTGCCATACAACCCACACGGGTTAGAGCAGACCGGTGTACATAGATCGTCTGTGACATTCCAGACGATCGCTAGCAGCAACCCGCTCACTCTTCACCCACCATAGCAGCGGTCCCTTACACCGCACAGTGGACCTTGACCGGCGGAAGCTGTCCATTCCCCATCTTGGCACGCTTCCCCGGGTCCCCCTCGTAACAGGTGCCCATACTTTTGCACCAGTCAAATTTTGTTTAAATGCGGATTGCACATTTTCTGTTAGTACAATAAACCTCATTTCAATCCAGAAATATTACTGAGTCCATCAGTTATTAGATATATGAAACTGAAATAGCTGTTGCAAAAACCCAAATTGTTATAAAGAAAAAAGGTTAACATGAATAGGGGTGCCCAAAGTTTTTCATATGACTGTATACATATTGCAACTCTCGTTAGTGCGCATGCGCTCTCCTCTGCCCCTCAAACTTCCATTTGCGCGCATCACATGACCGCTGGTGGATTCACCTGCGTTCCAGCGCACAATACGGAAGTGATTTCAATAGAGGTGGGCAGTCGGAGCTCCATGCGCCACATTCACCTGAGGTGTGCACAGGTTCCTAATTAAGATGCATTGATTTTATTGGTCACGGTTATTTTATAGAGACGGCTCAACCCCACCCTGACATGCCTCTTTGAGAAAGCATTAGTGAAACGTACGTCAGATGTGGAGGGACACGCCAATGCTGCTGATTGTTAACGGTAATGCCGTTTAATTTTGCATTCTACATTTCATTAATGGATGAACTTACATTGTTGTGAGTATGGTCTTTTGTGGTACAGTTACGCTATGCGCATGGTATACTCACATGTGTTGAGGATAATTTGATGAATATTTCATTCAGAGATTCTTTATGAGCACAGGCGACTGTGTTCTGTCCCCACTTAAAGGCGATGGAAGGTGCGTAGTTGTGAGAGGTTGTGAGAGTCTTACCTTCGTTTTTCCTATAGGTGGGGCAGACAGGACCAGAGCGCTCCAGAGTGAAAACATGCACAAGCTGAGATGAAACAATGGTGGTTTATTTTCTCCAAAGGTTAGGACATGCAGAGTGCAGTAATCCAAGTACCTGGCATTGAAATCTTCCAGTGATGCTTGCCTCTGTAGCTACTACGTGGTCAGAAGACTTTGCTTCTAGTAGCTCCTATAAGGGATCTTGCTCTCACAAAAGTTCTGGCTGGAATGAACATCCCAGGAAGTGATGCAAGAGGGTCATCAGACACTCCCATGGGCTGGGCAAAAGAAACAGAGGAGCCGAAAAGTCTGACCAGTAGATGGCAGCAGAGACAGGCATGAAAAACATTAAATAACAGTTTTAACTAAGACAAATAGAAACAGCACACTCCCCGTCTGAAATTCACTTTGGGGATTTCACTATTGAGTCCATAATACAACCTGAAAGGAAAGGCATGTTAAATGCAAAAACAAGCTCAATTGAGTCCAAAACAAGAAGGATGGCTCAAAGTTCAGGTCCGGTAGCGTTCATCCTGTAGGGTCGCTCTCTATGGGCAAAAGCAGAACAAGTTCGTGGATTGGCCTTGCAAAGGTCTTCGTCTCACCTTTCCTGATGACCTTTAGCTCCACCTTCCGAACATTGCCATCCTGACTAGGCAGTATCCTAGTAATTAGTCCCATAGGCCAGTCAGTCCTTTCTGTGGTCTGATCTTTCATGAGGACTAGGTCTCCTTCCTTGAGGTTCGGCTTGGGATGTCGCCACTTCTTTCTTCCTTGAAGAATGGTGAGGTATTCCTTCCTCCATCGGTTCCAGAAGTAGTCAGCCAAGTATTGAACCCGTTTCCAGTGTTTTTGATAAGTGTTCGCGTGGGTGAACTCTCCGCTGGGCATTACCGCGTTGTCAGTTTTTTGGGTAATGAGAATAGTAGGAGTTAATATGGTTGGTGTTTCTGGATCCATGGTCACCGGCACAAGGGGTCTTGAATTGATAATGGCTGAGACTTCAGCTAAAAGAGTGACTAGAGTCTCATGTGTGAGTCTTGAGGAATTGACGTCCATTAGCATGGAGTTCAAGATGTTGCGTGAAATCCCGATCATCCTCTCCTAGGAGCCTCCCATGTGAGAACTGTGAGGGGGATTGAAGATCCAGGTGCAACCTTTCTCTGCCAGCTGATCTTGGATAGGCTTGGTGTCGATGTTCAGTTCTCTACATGCACCGACGAAGTTGCTTCCACGGTCAGACCTCAGCTGTTTCACTGGTCCTCTGATGGCAAGGAACCTTCTCAAGGCGTTGATTAGGCTGGAGGTATCCATGGACTCTAACACCTCAATGTGAACGGCTCGAACACTCATGCAGGTGAATAACACAGCCCACCGCTGGCTGTTTGCTTGGCCTCCGCGAGTTCTGCGTGTGGACACCATCCATGGTCCGAAAACGTCTAGGCCCACGTAGGTGAAAGGTGGCTCTGTGGAAAGTCTGTCTGTAGGCAAGTCAGCCATTTGCTGGTACAGTTGTTTGCCTCTCGCTTTACGACAGTGCACACAATCGTGTAGTATTTGTGCTACACGTCTTTTCATTCCAATAATCCAGAGGCCTGCAGATCGTAAAGCACCTTCTGTAATTTGCCTGCCTTGGTGTTCAGTCTTTTCATGGTGGTGTCGGATCAGCAAGACTGTAACATGGTGTTTGTTGGGAATGATGAGAGGATTTTGTTCTGCAACTCCAAGATGAGCCTGATTTAAACGACCACCAACTCTCAGTAAGCCGAAACTGTCGATGACTGGGTTTAAATTGGCGAGAGGACTTCTTAATGGAATCTGCTGTTTGTTGTGTGAACACTTCCATTCTATGGCGAATTCACTCTGTTGGAGGTGGCGTATTATGAGGGACTCGCTATGGGAGATGTCCTCAGCAGAAAGGGCTTTGTGGCAGACATGCCAGCGATGACCGTCTTTGGTTTTAAGGTCAGTACGACAGCATCTGGCGATATGCACTAACCTAGCGACAGTCCTGACGAGCCTCATCCAGCTGGAGAAACGTTCAAAACGTTGGCAACCGAGGTTGGAAGTTTTTTCTGCACTGATGGCCAGGGTATTGACTTCAGCTCGGACATCTGGATCGTTGTCTGGATCTAGGATGCTGAAGGCTTCCTGGACACCTTCTTCTGACTGTCTCAGCAGGAACTCTGGACCCGTAAACCAAGAAGAGTTAGCAAAAGAACTTATAGACATAGGTCTAGTTGCGTGATCTGCTGGATTCAGTTCAGATGGTACATAACGCCATTGTTCTGGTTTGGAGGATCTCCTGATCCTTTCAATGCGGTTACTGACGTACACATAAAATCGTCTTGATTGATTGTAGATGTAACCTAAAACGACCTTACTGTCAGTGTAGTATTGGACCTCATCTATTTCGACACACAGTTCTTGTCGTATGAAGTCGGCAATTTCCACTGCCAAAACGGTGCCACAGAGTTCCAGTCTGGGAATGGTATGGTCGGGCTTCGGGGCCAGCTTCGCCTTGCCAAATACAAATCCAACGTAGTTTTGTCCGTTGGGGTCTGTCGCTTTCAGGTATGCAACTGCTGCTATAGCTTCTGTGGAGGCGTCTGAGAAGATGTGCAGTTCCTTCTTTATGCTAGAGGTGAGGGAGATTTTGAGATAACATCTTGGGATGTGGATGTTGTTCAACCCACACAACGACTGTTTCCAAGCTTCCCATTTTTGCTGTTTGTCAGAAGGGAGTGGGGTATCCCAGTCCTTGACGGTTTCAGAGAATTGTCTCAGCAAGGATTTGCCTTGTATAGTGATAGGCGCCACAAATCCCAGTGGGTCGAACAAGCTGTTCACTATAGAGAGGACACCACGTTTTGTGAATGGCTTGTCTGAGCAACTTACTTGAAATCCGAAGGAGTCGGCTGCAAGATCCCATCTGATGCCCAGGCTCCTCTGCACGGGTGGACTGTCTAGCCCCAAGTCAATGTCCTTGAATCCAGGGGCGTGATCACCCGACTCAAAGGCTCTCATTACGGTCAGGCTATTGGAAGCAATTTTGTGTAACCTGAGTTTTGCCTGGGACAGCATGCCTTGAGTCCTTTTGAGCAAATCAATGGCTTCTTCCTCGGTGGGTAGTGATTTGAGCCCATCGTCTACATAAAAGTCTTTCTCAACAAAGCCTCTGGCATCTGTTCCATACTTGGACTCTCCCTCTAATGCGGTTCTCCGGAGACCATAGGTTGCAACTGCGGGTGAAGGGCTGTTTCCAAACACGTGGACCCTCATACGATATTCCACCATCTCTTTATTGGTGTCATTATCCTTGTACCACAGAAATCTGAGGAAGTTCCGGTGGTCCTCTCTGACTAGGAAACAGTGGAACATCTGTTCAATATCGGCAGTGATGGCGACAAGCTCTTTTCTGAACCTCAGCAATACTCCTACCAAGTTGTTTGTTAGGTTAGGACCTGTGAGGAGAACATCGTTAAGGGATACGCCTTCATGTTTGGCACTGGAGTCGAAGACAACCCTGATTTGATTCGGTTTTCGTGGGTGGTATACACCGAATGAAGGCAGATACCAACACTCTTCGTTCTTCTTCAAGAATGGAGCAGGTTCTGCGTGGTTGTTGCGGAATATTTTGTCCATAAAGGCAACAATATGTTCTCTCATTTCAGGTTTGCTGCTCATAGAACGCTGAAGAGAGTTAAATCTGGTCTGAGCTTGAGCTCGGTTGTTTGGGAGTCTTACCCTGGTAGATCGGAAGGGTAATGGAGAGACCCAATGGTTGGTTTTGTCTTTAGAAAACTCACAGTCCATTATTCCGATGAATTCTCTGTCCTCTACTGACAAGGCTACTTTATCGTCATCCTTGGTTGTGAGAAAGACTGATCTTCCCAAGTTGTCGATATGCAGAGAAGAAGCGATGTCAGGTAGCTGTATTGTGTCTGGAGACTTCTCTTTCACTTCATAGTGATGAGGACATGGCTTTAAGCAGGTTGTGCGCCCATCTCCATGCACATAAGTCTTGAAGGAATCAATTTCTGATCGATCAACGCACACATTTCCTATGACTACCCATCCCAAGTCCAGTCTCTGGGCGTATGGTGCATAGTCAGGCCCATTACACTGTTGTCGCACCTTGTGTACCCTTAGATTGTCTCTGCCGAGCAGGAGTAGAATCTCTGCGTTATTGTCCAGAGGTGGGATAACACTAGCGAGGTGTCTTAGGTGTGGTTGATGAAATGCAGCTTCTGGGGTAGGAATTTCATTCCTGTGGCTGGGTATTTGGTCACATTCAACGAGCGTTGGTAGAGGTATTTCAGTCTTCCCATTGATAGGAGAAGCAATGAATCCCTGGGCTCTTCTGCTGCTAGTCTCAATGCGACCTGAGCAGGTGTTCAAGGTGTAGGGTTCTGATGGTCCATTAATTCCGAAGGCTTCAAAGAATTTGGTTCCTGCCAGGGACCGGTTGCTTTGGTCGTCTATGATGGCATACACCTTCATTGCCTTTTCTGGATGTCCCTCGGGATAAACCTTGATGAGGCATATTCGGGCACAACATTTCTGTGTTTGGCCCTCTCCACATACATCTGAGCATGAGCAGGAGACGGCTGTGGTGGTGTCAGTCTGATTCTTGGGCTCCCCGCCATGACTTGGAGTGGGAGTGGTGGTGACTGCAGCCGGTGTGTCTCTAGCTAGCTGGGTTCGGTGCATGGCTGAAACGTGTTTTTCGCTATAACACTCCTCACACTTGACAATGGATTTACAGTCCTTGGCCATGTGCTCAAGTGATGCGCAGCATTTGAAACAGATCCCAAGCTCTGTGAGGACTTTCTTGCGCTCCTGCAGGGTTTTAGTTCTAAACCCTCTGCACTTGTTCAGTGAATGCGGTTTTTTATGGATGGGACATTCTTGATTGAAAGACTTATCTCGTGATGAGATGGTGTTCTGTTTATCTGTGCGTGCTGCAGGTGATGGTAGCTCAGTCTTCCTGACACTCACAGTGTTCTTAATGTCTCTGCGTTTGTGTATGGCACCTTCATACCTTGATGATGATGATGTTGCAGCTGCCGAAGTGGTGTTCTCTAGGAAGTCGAGGCTGGGGTCGTTCCTTATCTGGGCCTGCTCGTCAATGAACTTGCAGAACTGAATAAATGGGGGAAAGGTGACGTCATTCATTCTTTTGTACCTTGAGACTGACGTTGCCCATTTCTCCTGCAGACTGTATGGCAGCTTCACCACGATTGGGTTCACTCCATGGGCTGTATCCAGGTAGCACAGCCCAGACAGACGAGGGTCTCTTTTGGCGAGCTCCAGCTCCATGAGCAGATCACTTAGGTCTTGAAGCTTGTGGACTTCTTTAAGGTTGATCTTTGGGATGTCCTGCAGTCTCTTGAATAGGGCTTTCTCTATTGCTTCTGCGCTGCCAAAGGTGCGTTCCAGTCTCTGCCATGCAGCAGCGAGACCTGCTTCTGCTTGTCCCACATAGACGGTTCTGAGGCTCTTGATACGGTTTGTAGAGCCTGGGCCCAACCACTTGATCAGGAGGTCGAGCTCCTGTTCCGCAGTGAAGTTGAGATTTGCGATGGCTGCCTTGAAAGTTGCTTTCCAGGCCCTGTAGCTCTCTGCACGATCATCGAACTTCGTGAGACTAGTGTTGATTAGCTCTCTGCTCACCATGAACCTGGCAAACTCAGACATATCTGATTTCTCACCACTTGTTGCCACGACGACTCGTGTTGCCCCTGGGGCGTATGGGCTGCCTGGCATGAATGGATGAGATGTTCCCGGGTAAAATGACGTTGCTGCAGGGTTGAGCTGTGGTTTAGCCTCTGTAGATTCTGATGACCGCTGCTTGAGCTGTGGAAGTGGGTCAGGAAACACTTGGTTGCCATCTTGCTGTGGTGGCTGTGTTTGAGAGGACTGTTCTGTCCCCACTTAAAGGCGATGGAAGGTGCGTAGTTGTGAGAGGTTGTGAGAGTCTTACCTTCGTTTTTCCTATAGGTGGGGCAGACAGGACCTTGAGCACTCCAGAGTGAAAACATGCACGAGCTGAGATGAAACAATGGTGGTTTATTTTTGAGAGGGCACCTCTTGGTGACTGTTATTAATTTGCTCGGGTGCTTTAGGTGGCACTGGCACTGGTAGAGGTAAGTTGGAGGTTTCGGTGTTGTCGGCTTGGACGGTACTGCAAACCGGGGTTGCTACAGGTAACTGATTCAGTACATAGTCTCTTGTGCGATCAACTGGATTGTCTGCTTCCAGTGGTGGCGAGTGAGCTGGATCAGGACCTTGGATCAATGCTTGCTCAAGTAGTCTCACTTTAGCTAGCGCAACTTCCTCTTCCATCTGTGACCGAAGAATCTTTATCCGAGCCTCCGCTTCTGCCCTTTTGGCTTCCGCTTTAGCAGCTTCTGCTTTTGCATGGGCTTCTGCTTTAGCGGCTTCTGCTTTTGCAAGGGCTTCTGCCCTTTTGGCTTCTGCTTCTGCCCTTTTGGCTTCTGCTTCTACCCTTTTGGCTTCTGCTTCTGCCCTTTTGGCTTCTTCCTCTACTTCTCTTTCTGTGAAGGAACGTCTCACCTTGGATTCCTCTGCTCTTATGCGGGCCTCTAGTATCCTGTCGCTCAGGGCTGAGCTTCTTGAGGATGATGACCCGGATGACCGAGAGGAACGTCTAGATGAGGTTGATCGGTGTGATCTGGTTTCTTGCTGGTGAGAGATACGGTGTTCGGCCTTGTCTATGGCATCTTGCACCTTGGCATCTCTTTCCTTGTTTACCTCTTCTGCCTTGCTCAGGTCTGAAAGCGCTTCATCAATTTTAGAGTCTTTTAGAAAGGTAATGTACCTTGTTGACAGTCTCTTGTATCTTTCATGAGCTGTGTTCAGCCGTTCCAGAGCGGCTTGTAAGCATGTGGCATCACCTGATGAGGATTCAAGTCTTGATATGTAATAGGTGACTCGTTCCCACTGTTCTTCCAGGTGTTCACATAGCTCATCTTTCATAGTGTGATAGTTTTCAGTGGCCTTTATCGTGGGTTTGGAAGAGCGCTTCGGTCGGACAACTTGGTCTGCTGAAAGCGTGGGCGCTGCCTCCTGGGCTTCATAATGGACAGTATCAGATTGTATTTGCTCTGTTTCAGCAGTGGGGAACTGTCCAAGGTCTTTTTCAGCCATTTTGATTTAAGGTGTACTGTCTCTTTAAGAAACTTGACTTTTGAATAGGGGTCCAAAAATCGTTGTGCAGCTCTGCAAGGACTCCCTGATGAGATTCCCAAGGTGTCTTTAGTAAAACTTGGGGTTCGCAGTGCAGCGATGTGCAGTAATGGGGTATAATGTACTGCAAGTCTATAGAAGGCGTATAGCAAGAGAGAAACAGCAGGTGCATAAACTGTCCCTTTACAATGCAAGCAGAGGTGACACAGGACGTGGCAGATGGGAGAGATTCCCCTTAGGCTTGTCCAGGCATGCACTGTGCAGGCAGACTAGTGCACAAGGCTTGTTGCTAGGCAGATTACAGGGGAAGTTACAGGGTTCTTAGGGATCTGTAGCCGGGGTATTGAGCTCTTAAGCAGTCTTCTGACTGATTGGGCTCTCCAGGAAGTTTTGCTTTGGGCTCTTAAGCAGTCTTCTGACTGTTCTGTCCCCACTTAAAGGCGATGGAAGGTGCGTAGTTGTGAGAGGTTGTGAGAGTCTTACCTTCGTTTTTCCTATAGGTGGGGCAGACAGGACCTTGAGCACTCCAGAGTGAAAACATGCACAAGCTGAGATGAAACAATGGTGGTTTATTTTCTCCAAAGGTTAGGACATGCAGAGTGCAGTAATCCAAGTACCTGGCATTGAAATCTTCCAGTGATGCTTGCCTCTGTAGCTACTACGTGGTCAGAAGACTTTGCTCCTAGTAGCTCCTATAAGGGATCTTGCTCTCACAAAAGTTCTGGCTGGAATGAACATCCCAGGAAGTGATGCAAGAGGGTCATCAGACACTCCCATGGGCTGGGCAAAAGAAACAGAGGAGCCGAAAAGTCTGACCAGTAGATGGCAGCAGAGACAGGCATGAAAAACATTAAATAACAGTTTTAACTAAGACAAATAGAAACAGCACAGACTGGCCCTTTACGTATATACAAGTGAATTAGGGCAGCTGGCTGTGGCTTCGTGTCTCCTCTACTACATGCGGTTATACTGTGACTCAAATTTTTTTAGATTTATATTGTAGCTCATTGAGTACAATTTAAATTGGCACATAGATCCATATTTTTGTCCACAAACAAACATATTTGGGCATTACCTCATCAATATCATGGTAACATTATATGTACATTAACATACACCAAGTGCACAATTTTAACGCATAATAATATATTGGTGGCTTGACAATTAATGTTCATGCATAGCATCAGCTTTTGTATTTGGGCTGTTGCCCCTCTAGGTGGCTCCCTGTTTTCCACTTTTTGAATGTTTTATATATATTTTTTTCACAATAAATTTATATTTGATTAAACATCTATAGTGCAATCACATTAATTGTTCCCTGGACTTGAGTTCCTTGGGCATGTTGTGTGTTCATGTTGCTATGTGTGCACTAATTGAATGCAAATTACAACTTGTTGATTAAGTAGTTCGGGTTATGCTGATGGTTCAGACATCACTACCATTAAGTGTACCTCTGGCATAAGGGATAGCGCCGGGGCGCCTAGTCTGAGGGCCAGCTTAGAGGTCACTGCTTCAATTACCCTGACACTCCTGTCACCATGATCTATAATGTAAAGACATCTGATAAAGAACTCTAGAGGTAATGAATTATTACTTGTCAATCTTCTATTAAAACCTTGGGTTTTCAGCTGAGTAACATTATTTTGAAATGGAAAGAAGTGAATTTGGCCATACATCAGGGATTTCAAAATTGGTGACATGTTGATCATAGTTGGTCTGTTAATAATGTCATTTTGGATGACCATGTCATATGGCAAAATGACAAAAAGATGAATGATCTCTACTGTGATATGAGGCCTCATTTGGTTTTCTCTTGATGAGATGAAGAGCTGTTGTTCGGCATGAACATATGCCCAAACACAGCAACCAACCAACAATGACCAACAAAATCTAACATGGCAAAGTAACTTCTTCACAGGTTTTCAGTTTTTTTCTTTTTCCTGTTTGACAAAGGTGTCACACTAACTACGGGAAAGTACGAAATGAAGGGGCGAAAGGGAAGGGAAATCCTGTGAGAGATGGTAACCCCTGACCAAGCCTACCGCTGGGTCCTGGATTCCCCCCCCAGGGCCGCCATCAGGGCATTACTAGTGAGACTGGTGTAGGGGGCCCGGTGAAGAGAGGGGGCCCGGCTGAGCCAGGGACAATTACTTTGCTTTGTTAAGCCCCGGGCCAGCCGGGCCCTCCCCCCTCTACACCGGGTCCCCCCTTAGTCACAGCCGCAGCAGAGGAACCGGCAGTGTTCTTTTGCCACTATACATGTGGCTAATCGGCATCGCATGCAAATTAGCCACGTGTGCTGGAGATACCGGGTATGCCGCTGCATACCCGGTATCGGGGTGGGGGCGCTGGCACTGCATCTACCCCGGGCGCAACTGTGAGAGGGGCGCTATCGCGCTGAATAATGCGGCAGTTTAAGTCTCCCCGGGGGCTGCGTTTGCCGCCCTGTAGTGGGAGCCGGTTATTCTCTGAGCGCGGCTGCAGATTCTATGTGTGCGCTGACAGCCGCACTCATAGAATCTGCAGCGAGCGGCTCCCACTGCTCAATTGTCCTTGTGTCTGTCAGTCAGACGCGAGGACAATTGATGAACACTGGCGCTGACTTCCAGGTCAGAGCGACGGCTGTCATATGACCAGGTCAGCTGATCACACTGCTGACCCGGAAGTCAAAGCCGCAGCGCGGGGGCGGCAGAGGACGCTGAAAAGTGCTCCAGTGGACCTGAAGACACGGAAGAGAAACAATATGGGGTGAGAAGGGGGTATCTATGGAAACAGGTCCCTCCCCCACCCTTTCTCCACCATACTATCTGTGGACAGAGTATGGTCGGAAGAGAGGATGGGGAGGGAGAAATTTCTTTGGACACAGTATGGGGAGAGAGAGGATAAGGGGTCATGCATGGGGAGAGAGGGTGAGGGGTGGTGCATGAGGGGAGAGAGGATGAGGGGTGGTGCGTGGGGGGAGAGGATGAGGGGTGATGCATGGGGGGACACAGGATGAGGGGTGATGCATGGGGGGACAGAGGATGAGGGGTGATGCGTGTGGGGACAGAGGATGAGGGGTGATGTATGGGGAGAGAGAGGATGTGGAGCGAACTGGAAATAAATTTTGAGGACACAGAATAAAGAGGGACATAGTATGAGGAGCAAGTGAGCAGGATGGGGAGTGAGGGGGAAAAGTATATGGACACACAGGAGGTAGTGCGGAGACCGTAAGGGATGAGAAGAATGTTATGGGGCACAGAATAGAGACTGGGTAGTGGAGGGGGTGGTATGGAGAAGGGGCAGAATGTGAGGACAGTGTGAGGTCAGAGCAAGGAGGGGGAGTGTGATGAGGGCACAGTATAAAGACTGGGCAGTAAAAGGGGACACAGTGTAAAGGACAGTGTGAAGAGTAGGCTCAGTATAGAAAGAGAGGCAGTGTGGAGGGCATGTACCATAAGAGGGACAGTGTGTGGTCATATTTTGTGCAGAGAACACAATAAGAGGGGCCATTATTTATTCTGGGGCACAGTGTAGGGCAGATATCTTTAAATAGGTGTATTCTAATCATTCTGCTATTTTTAGGGGCATCGTGATGGGTGTGCTGCAGAAGACCGGAGAAGATGGAAGTCTACAGAGACGAGATTTGAATGTGAAAAGTCATCATGGCGTCAGGACAAGATGAAGAATAGAAAGAAATGACTAGAGACAACGTCATCTATAAGGTACCTGAATGTAAATATTTATTTGTGATACTGTGTGTCATCATTAGGCCTTGGTCCCACTTGTGCATTGCTTCTTATGAGAGCGCAATAGTAACTGATCAGCTGCTCTTGGTGCAGGTGGCCAGAATGCCGGTGCATGTATCTTGCCTCCGGGAGGGGCCTGTTTTCTCTGGCCTCATTCTGGGGATCACACCGCCATATCTTAGTGCTGTTGCCTTTGGGATGCCGCCAGTGAATTTCCGGCTTGGCTGCGTCCTCCTTTCCTGTGAGAAGTACTCTGTTTTGTGTCCTGCTCCCTGGTACCATTCGTCCTGACCTCTGACCATTCTGCCTGACCCCGTCCCTCCTGCCCTGCTTGACCTGCATCCCTTCTGCCCTGCCTGACATCCATCCCTCCTGCCCTGCCTAACCTCTGTCCCTTCAGCCTGTTCTGTCCTCCGTCTGTCCTGCCGGACCTCCCTTCTGTACCTCTGTGTCCTCCGTATTCCGGACCTGCTCTGTGTCCTCCACCAACTCCCCTGTGTTCATTTGTTCTCCCGACATCCGACTTCGACTCAGTTTTCTTGACTTCAGCTTGTTTCTTCCCTGGTACTGGCGTGACATCCTGGCATTGACCCTTTCAGTTTGACAATTCCTACCCTGTGTTTGCAGCCTCTAGTGGGCTTCTGAATTATTGCACTGAGGAGTAGTTTCATACCTAGTGGTAGCCTGACATTCATGTCTTATCAAGGTCATGCAATTGGTAGTACAAGGTAAACGTCCTAATTTAGGGACATTTTGGATTATGATCCTATTCCCTCTTAAGTCACCAAAATGTAAACTGTAACAGGCCATCAGCTAGTGACTTTCTTTGCAATAATACTTCCTGACGGACTCCGAACATCCATCATAGCGAGCACTGACAGCATGTGCATGGTGAGTAAAAATATACCCTCCCAACATGTGATAGGGCAAACAAAATAAGGAAGTTAAAAAGTAGAAAAAAAAACAGGCAAGGCAGAGGAAAGGCTAGAACTAACAGCAATTGTGCCAGTTACAAAACATGCGGGGGTCCAATGGAAAGGGAAACCGATCACCCAACCAGAGGTCACAGGATCGAGCCCCAGAGTCGAGCCACGACCATAGGTTTCTTCATTTCTGTGGTTGAATGGAGTTAATAAAATGACTGTAAAATGTCGGTAAAAACGACAAAATATAAATGCCCTCAAAACTAATTGGTGGTCAAAAACAAGTGTTCAGGAAAGGACCAAAAATGCTAAAAAAGACACTTCAAGAAAAGAAGAAACTAAAGCGTTTCCCAGAGCATCCATTTCTTGGGGAAAAATCCTAGAGAGTTCACTGGCCAGAAAAAGTCGTTGTTTGCACATACAAAGGAGAAAAAGGTTATAAGCTCACCAAGTCCAGATGATTGTGGTAAGAGAAACGCGGAGCAAGGAAAAAATCCTGTGCCGGTTCCTGGATAATGAAAATGGAATCAGGAGGAAAAGTGTTTGTATCCAGCTTTTTAAAAACATTACATTTTATTGGTATTGGCAAAACCTGTTTAAAATATATAGCCAGGGACTACGCGTTTTGAGCCTGATACACTCTTAGTCATTTGAACATACCCTTAATCTGCACCACTTGGCTCCCAGGTCTTTTTTAGCACACGGTACATTTGTAATTTTGGTCCATGTGCAACAATTAGTTAATTCTGTACATTTTGGCACTGTAGTATGGCTGCATGACTACAAATCTGTACATCAATGAAGCATAATACAGCCTTGGGCATAAGCTAGAATAACAATTGTTTCTAATCATTACAATTTGATCATATACTTATCTTTGGTTTTGCCGCACCCATAGCATTGTAGCACATGACTATCCAATCCTTCTCCAATATACAGCCCATCTGGATCTTCTAATTAGCACTATCCATAATCCCATTGCTTAGTAATCAACATAGCAAAGTTAAATAATTATAGGTCAACTGGAGAGCGAGCGAATCGCTTAGGGAACTTAGCTGATCAGAGCTGCTGTAGGCAGGCCATTAGCTAAACTAGTATTGCAAAATTACCATGTTTCAAAGAAAGTGCTCGCTAATAATGCACTAGACATTAATACGCGGTATATAAAAAGCATTCCTCTCGGGCTGCTTGTGGCATGCTATAATTTTCTAATAACTGACTAATAATATCGCACCTTGGGAAAATAAAAAAGAAGAAAATGACGAGAAAATAATTATATTAATGCTTTGTGAAAAGAAGTGCGGGGTCCCCGAGGATAACACAATTTTAATTTCTAAATAGAGAATTTCGTCAAATGGAAGTTTTTGAACCACTTTTTATCAGGTTCTTGTAAACACTTCAAGACCTTTTAGCGTTCTGTTCCCTTCTTACTGAATTACATGCCAGCAGTTGAAAATTACTATTCTATAATGCACAGATGGTAGCACACAGTTGTCCAAAATCCCGACACTTGTCACCATTTTTTTTTTTTGCATGGATAAAAAAAAACAACAAAATACATTTTTTCTTTGCATGGTTAAAAGAAAAAAAAATATATATTTATATATTACCAAAAAAATATACCGTATATATTACAAAAATATATATATATGTATATACATACTGTGTGTATGTAAAAAAAGTGTGTATATATGTGTGTGTGTGTATATATATATATATATATGTATATATATCTATCTATATATTTACACACACATGTATATATATAGTGTGCACACACACATATATATGTGTGTATATATATGTGTAATATATATATATAATATGTGTCTATATACATATGTATATACACACATTATATATATATATATGCATATACACACATATTATATATATATATACACACATGAACACACACACACTGTTTTAAATATTTATATATATATGTATATGTGTATATATATATATATGTATATATATATATATATAACACACACACACACACACTGTTTTAAATATATATATATATATATATGTGTGTATATTTATATATATATATGTAAAAATATCATATATATATATTTTGTTTGTAAAATATATAGTGCGTGTGTGTATAAAAAAATAAATATTCACACACATATATAATTTTTTTTAAAATATATTTTGTTTGTAAAATATATAGTTTGTGTCTCTCTTTATTTATATATATATATATATATATATATATAGTATTTAGTGTGCGCATATAAATAGACATATATACACAAAAAAATATTTTTACATTCTAAAAAATATATATACATTTTTAGTTTTTGTGTGTTTATACAGAATATAATGTGTGTATGTATGTATATATGTATATATATATATATATATATATATATATATATATATATATATTACACACACACACTATATATATATATATATGTGTATATATATGTATATATATATATAATTTTAAGAAAATATATACATACTCAGCATAAAATATATGTATGCATTTTGTTTCAATATGTGTATATATATATATATATATATATATATATATATATATATATATATATATATATATATATATATACATACATATATATATATATATATATACATATATACAATGTATATTTTTTTTAGTGGGCGTGTATATATATATATATATATATAATTTTTTTTAATAGATTTACTTTTTAGTGTTTAATGTGGTCTTAAGCTGAAAACACTTGCAGCTACAGTAATAACATGTATAGCATGTCCCTACAAATTGTGTTTGATCGGGGATATATTTCCCAGTCATGGAGTATCATGCATATAGACATGGTTTTGGGCAAAAAAATATCATGGCAGCTTAGCAAGGTTTATGTACCTGTTTGCAGAAGCAAATTAGCGCGTCCGGCGAAGGACGAAGATCCTAAGTCT
Organism: Anomaloglossus baeobatrachus; assembly: GCF_048569485.1. Lineage (NCBI taxonomy): Eukaryota > Metazoa > Chordata > Amphibia > Anura > Aromobatidae > Anomaloglossus > Anomaloglossus baeobatrachus. Next base: position 49,102,688 of record NC_134364.1, on the reverse strand, counting down.
CCTGTTTGTTTGTGTTTTCAAGGATCAATAGAGTAATAAATAAGAAAAAAAAAAGCTGAAAAAAGAAAAAAAAAAACCAGACAGTTGCTGCCCATGTGGTAATTCGCATGGTACGCTTGAGTCATGACGAGAACCAAACAATCTCTCACAAAACATCTGCAACCATCTGACCCTGACCATAACCTTTAAATCTATCTTTTCATATTCATCTCAAAAGACCTTGTCAATGGCGAAGGAGAACGAAGAAAGGGAATCTTCAACAAACAATAAACGATACAGAGGAAATTCAACCCAGATTAGGTGGCAGTAGATAATACAGTTTGCTCATTTTTATTCCGCTGCTCAAACCGGAGTTGAATTCATTTTCCCCTCCATCTTTATTCATGTTATTTAAACATTACATTCATTAGGATTGTGAACTGCAACAGATAGAAAGAACAAAACTACTCGCCAAATTTGTTGGGCATCTGTTCCCACTAGAGACGGCCTTCTGCCAACTTCATATCGTGTCATTTTTTTTTTTTTATGTTTTTTTTCTATTCTGAATTCATTTCAAAGACAATCCATCAGTTTATGAACTGTTTGATCAAACTTGTCATTAACCAAGAGAAACATTTCATTTGTATTAACAAAAAAAAAAAAATTGGGACAAATAATTAGCACGGGGATTAACTATGTGACTGTTTTATGTCACTATTTACCAAATGTGTTTAATGTTGTTCTGATTTCTTTTTTATTTACTTTTGTCTTTTAGGTGCATTTTTATGTTAAGGGGAGTATTTTTCTTTATTTATTTGTTATTTTCCGCTGGTGAAAATGTGGATCCAGTTAACATATTTTCCTAATCCTATAGAATCACACTGACCTATGTAAACATACACGGGTTTAAAGATGGTATAGACATATCCATGTATCTGAGTCTAAGCAAACAGAGTGATATCCCACCATAGCTGCCTCTCGTCACACTCATAAAAAAAGTTTACTTTTTCCTTGCAGATTTTGGTGCAGAAAATAAACTGCTGCATGTAAATTGTTGTTGCATATTTCTCCTCTGTTTTTTAGTCCTTCCATCCATTGACTTCATTAAAAAACTGCATGGCACAAGAAGGCACCAAAACGCATGGGCTGCCAGAAGGTTCAGATTTCATGCAGAAACGTTCTGCAACATGCGCACATAGCCAAAATGGATTAATTTTTTTGAAAAATATAAGCTAGTGTCATGGCGACTCCAGACTCTGTTCACATTGAGGAGTATGGCAGGCAACCTGATGCTTCTTAGTTGCTCAGACAGAGTCGATTGTCGACTGTTTTGTGCTCTCTGCTCTTTGGTTTAGCAGGAGTTAATTCCTTCTGGCTGGGGTCACAGGTTGCTGACGTCCTATCACAGCCACCTCCACCATATAAAAAATGGTGGAACTTAACCTCATATCCTGAATATAGCGCACGCTTTGCTCCAATGTTAACGGTCTTTGTGCGTGGTTGTTGGTGAACTTTTGTATGCTATTCGGTGTGCTGTGGAAATATCTTTGGTGTCTGTTTATTTCCTCCCTATGCTTTACTTCTGCCTGTGCATGTATTGTCTTTTCCCTTGTGTGTGCATGTAGTGAGTTTAAGATTTGGTTTTCTTAATAGTCTGTCGGTATTTGTGTGGGATTCTTTACTCCTGTCCCAGCCCTCCTGGTGGGGGAGAGTGGGTGTTCGACCAGGGCTGCTAAGGATTTAGGGCTAAGCTGGTGGTCCACACCTGGATACCATCAAGCCTACCTCTGGAATAAGGGATAATTCAGGGCTCCTAGCCTGAGGCTCTTACTCCTGGTTACCATGTCATACCCATGACAGCTAATTTCAGAATTGGAACCCATCAAAAGAAGAGACTAGTTCTTGACGTAAGCAAAGTATGGATCCATATCACATTGTACATGATAACTATTCACAGATGTGAATGTTTGGGGTTTTTTTTGCCCTAATTAAGTATGGGGTAGAACATAATACCAGTTCTAAAAAAGTTGATGGCAATTACTAGAGATGAACGGATCTTGCCATTTCAAATTCACTTGTTTGTGCAGATTTTCTTGTGAAACTCCGTTCATATTGAATGTTTTTTTTTATGGTCTGAGGTCTGTCTAGATCTCTAACATGTAAAAATAAAATACTTATGCTCACCTTACCGCTCTCATTTCTGGCCCCTCTACTACTCACCAACACCCATCCGGTCCTTATTGCATCTTATTATTGCTGAATTCCCGGGACATTTCCACTCACACGTTTGCTAGATCATGGGAATACAGCACTAATTTCAGTTATAAGAAGACGAAACGAGGAGAGAATGGGTGACTGTGAAGAGCGGATGGGTTAGAGACAGTAGCGGAAAGATGAGTCGAAGCATTTTTAACATTTTGATGGCCTTTTGCTGACTGCAAGCACATATGAATTACACAATAATCATCATTTTGGTGAATTTAGATTTTTGTAGAATTTATTTTCCTTTTTTAATATATTTGCTCATCTCCAGCATTACATAAGTAAAAAGCATCCTAAAGTGCAATGTTCTCGGAGAGGTAGAGACTTGGTCAAAAGTAGGGTGTACAAAGTGGCTATAGACCAAATCAATAATGAATATGGGCTTACAATGGTGCCAATCAATTCCCCATTTGATGGTTCCCAAAATAACTTTATGTGGATGCTAATATTTATTGATAACAAATAAAAAAAAAATGTGACTAATTCCAAGAAATCTCCATTTTAGTTGGCTTGATAGATGGGACAAGATGATGTACTTCATTGGGTTAAAACAGGGGTCACCAACGTGAGGCTCGGGAGCCACATGTGGCTTGCAGGCCCATGATGTGTGGCTCGCAAGTGTTTTCCAGCTTGGTGCATAAGCACCAGGTCTAGCAAACAGCTATGAAGAGCAGCTCTCCAGATGGTGACTTTTTAAGTAGAGCAGAAGAGCAGATCTGAATTGGGGGTAAGGTGAGAATCTTTGGATCTTGGTATATTGCCTTGGTGTGATTTTTGTGGAAAGTCTTTGGCCGTTATTATACCAGTAATGGGGGTTCTGGTGTCCCTACTGGGCAGTGGCTGTATGTGGTTCAATGTGGCTGGATGTGTACTCCCTTTCAAAGCTGAATGTGGCTCTCAAGGTTAAAAAGTTGGGGGACCTCTGGGTTAAAATATTTCCACTCTTCCACTCTGCATTCTGATGGTAAGGTTAAAGGGGTTGTCCAGTACTAGGACAACATGTTTGCCTCAGGTAAAACAAAGGCTATACACACCTCCCTTACTGGTGCCATTCCAGCGGTGCTACGGCTCATGGTTGAGGGACTCACATGGGTTAGTGACGTTATACGAGCCCCGAATCCAGTGAGTGTCGGCTTCCTTCTCTTCTCCTTTGGACCAAATAATCAACAGGAAGTGAGCGCTGCAATGTGCTCACTTCCTGTTTATTAACTCGTTTGGTCTGAAGGTAGGGAGAAGGAAGCTGGCACAGATTGGATGCGGGGCTTGCTTGATGTCACAAACCACCATGAGCTTCGGCACCGCTGGAACGGCGCCAATGCGGGAGGCGAGAATAGTCTTCATTATTTTACCTGCAGGAAACATGTTGAATCAAAAGGGGTTGTCCTAGTAGTAGATAACGCCTTTAACATAAAAAAAATCTGTAACTGGGATTTCTCCGTGAGCTTTTATTAATAGAACAATTATAGTTAAAGGATTTATTTCGGTATGTTTCACATATAGAATCCCAGAGTCATTTGAAATGAAACCAGCATTGCTGAGCTGACCTCCTATTATTTGTATATATATGTCATCTACATAAGAATGAAGTTAAATTGAGCTTGCCAGATGTAAAATTTCAGCTACTTTAAAACAATGTGGTCCTACATTGTACCGCTACGGTACATCATTTCTAAGAGGTTTTGCTATATGATTGCATCATTAATATACTGTATTTTTACAGTTCGTTCTCATACATTGTACCTCGTAAACTTGCAAAATAACTCCTATGTGTATTACATTCTTTGAGCATATTAGTAAACTTGTTAGAAAAGTCAGCCAACTCTCGGACTCTTTTTAAAGTTTTTTTTTAAGGAGTTTTCAAGAATTCGACTGATCAAATATGTGACAGTCAAATCTGTCACTTATTGTGTTGACTGAACCAAGCACTACATTGTAGAAAAAGACTTTTGAAGGCTAAATAATATATGTTCACCGTAATTAAGGTTAAAAAGTAGCCACAAGCCCATCAAACTCAACATAACCTAATTTGTTGATCCAGATGAAGGCAAAAAGCCCAATATTTCGTATAAGGACCATGAAGGTCTTTGTGAAGACTATATTTTTGAACAACATGAAAAGACACATATACACCCCGCCAAAATCCTCACTTCTAATCTATACTATTACTATCATATACATTTTTTTTATCATTAAAACTTACCAATTTTATAGCAAAACTATTATATACATTTTTACAATGTGGGTGAAAACTGAAGAATCTGGTAGCAAGTAAAAATGACCAGATCTGCCAAAATTTGAATTTGGCAAACCACACGGATTTTACAAGAAAATTTGATTACCGGCTAATTAAATGTTCCTTATTGTGCCCTGGTGTCTTCCCAGACTCCAAAGCATAATTAACATAGGATATAAAAAATAAAATTAGAAATTAAGACCTCCTAACTCCCCTGTCCCAATCTCCATTCCTTCTTTTTCCCCCATCACGCGTATACTTTTGACCAATTTACTTTAGACTCTGCCTTTCAGCATGTGTAGGCCTCTAGAAAGCCATCACTAGGGTGACAGATGTCATAATGTTACATCCATCAGAGGCCTAGTCATGTCAGAAGTCTTGGCGTGAAGCGAATAGGGTGAAGAGGATCCATTCAAGGAGGAAAGGGGGAAAATAGGATGCACAGAAGACTGGACAACCCATGAGGTTGGTGGGACAAGTTATCAGTGAGGGGAAAAGTATTATTATTTTACCTATTTGCCTGGCACTATAAAGTTCAACCAAATGGTGGCCTCAGCTGGCCACCTTTTTGCTTGGCTCACGTGAATCAAATTCCAAAAATCCATATTCTGAAAAATACAATTTTTGTAAAATTTGGGGGGAATTTCACTCATCTTTAGTATCAAGTACAGCCTGCACAAACATGGCAGGATCATGAAGCTCCATTAATACATTCGAACCCAAGGTGTTTCACAGAAATAGTTGTTCATTGTACTTTTATACGCTTATTGGGTGTTGAAAATTAGGAATTGTCCAAAAATGTTACATTTTAATTATCTTTATATGGTCAACATTCAAGATTATCAAGGTAGGGCAAAGTTCGTAACAAGTTAACTTTACGTTTTTTTGAGAAACTTAGAAATATTTGGGCAGTACCTGACTTTTGGCTCGCCTTGTCGCATAACGTATTTTGACATTGCTATGTTGCCATGCCCTAGAATTTTTCCAACTCCTTTGTAAATTTTGCCATGAGATTGAATTCCAATTATCAGATTACTCAATGTTAGTTGGTCATAAATCTGTTGCTTCAAGGATCAGTCATCATTGGACCTTGATAAACTGTTTTTTTTTGTATCAAAAATACCAAAAAAAGTCAACAAATTTGAATATGGTCTAATAGAAGTCATGTAAATAATGTTTAGTAAGACATTTAAAATTACCAAATGGCTCCAATTTCTAATGTTTAGGACTTGGGAGGTGCCACGTAGAAAAACTACACTACACTTTTAAGTATTTAGGAATTATATCGGCCATATCTAGTTTTGCCCCATCCATGAAAAATACTCTAGTAAGCCAAAAGCATATTCCTTGGCCTAACACAGTAGTTAAAACCCGTCTTACTGTTTTTGAGCTCCAAAAAGAAAAAAATTCTAGTGTTGATGTGCTTCATTGTCACCTTCACAAAGGGCTGAGCCTTAAAATCCTTTACTCAACTAAATTCTTAATAAGTAAACTGAGACTAACCCTCTAATTCCAGATTTGTTGAACAACATGATTTAGGTCTTTGCTATTCATGCACCTTGTACTACTAAAATGACTGTTGAAGCTAAAATCATGAAAGAGTCATTTCATGTAGCTGTTAAACTCCTCTCAAATCTCCTTGCAACTTAACGAGGAAAGAAAGCTCAACGTGTAATGCCGGCTAATGTGGTTTATGGTAGAAAATAGTATCAACCTATCTTTGTAGCTTATCTAAGCCAGGATAATACTTTTAGCTTTTATAGTAGTCCCAACTCTTATTTTTTCAACTCTTGACTATGTATCTCCTGAAATCCTTTTCCAAAGAGTTAAATTGAATGTGAAATCTGTACCAGGCTCCGAGACTCCCTTTGTTCTAAGGCTAGACTGCAAAGCTTAGCCGCTATATCACTTTCATTGCCTTCTGATTGAGCTTGACAGTGTGACAGCGAAGTAAAGGCTGGCGGTTCCAAAGTGAATGAGAGTCTTTTTCAGCCACACAGCAGCCCTCTCCTCTTGAGCCCCCTGTGAAATGGGGTAGCAGATGCCTATAGCAGGAATCCCTAACAAAGTCCCAACTTTGATGCAGACTGGATGGAAAGAGAAAAAAAAGATTTTCCCACTTCTTAGATCTTTGCATGGAACACAATAGAAGACTCAAAGGGATAAGATACGGAGACTGCAAATGGAAGATGGAGGTTTGCACCAACTGTGTTAGGAACTGAAGTACTTTTACTATGTTCTTGTAATCTTATCCCGCCATTTACATAGAACAAGTGTCTTCTTAAAGTCCATGCTTTTCGAATGTGGCGTTAGACAATGTACACTGCAAGATTTACAAAATTTGATGAAATTCAAAAATTCAATATTTTCTGGATTTAATTATAGCCGGGGCAGGGAATTCATTTTAAGGGGCCACAAAAGCAAGTTGACTGTTGTGAAGGGCGAAACCAACCAGCCAAACTTAATTCTGCAAATTTTTGTTTTATATTAATTTTTATCACTTAATATTGAGCAGAACGAAGTCTGTTGACTAGCTACTAGTGCCAATACAAAGTACGATAGGACTCATTGTGACATGTATTCTTACTTATATCAGTTAATCAAAACCATATAAGTCACTACTTAATATAAAGTTTAGAAATCATTCCGCTCTGTTATTCAGTAGTTGTACCTTGATTAACAGCTCCCAACACAACGTAATGCCCCCACAGTTCCCACACACAGTATGATGTCCCAAGACAGCTCCTCAAACAGTATGCCCCCTCACACAGTTTGTCACCACACAATCCCAATACACAGTATAATGTCCCAACAAAGCTCCCTGTCCCTAAAATAGTATAATGTTCCCCCAAGAACTATTTTACCACAGAAACTCCCAGGCAGTATGATGTCCCAACACAACCCATTACATAATATATCCCCACACAGTCCCCCTACACAGTACGGTATATCCCCACAAAGCCCGCTGACACAGAATGATGTCTTTATAAAGCCCATTATATAGTATGATGTTCTCTCAAACACTGTCACCACAGAGCCCCCCCCAAGCAGTATGATCTCCCCACAAAGCCCCCCTACACAGTATATCCCCACAAAGCACCCTTACACAGTATAATGTCTTCACAAAGTCCATCACTCAGTATGATGTCCCCTCACAGTGTCACTACAGAGTCTTCCACACAGTATGACATCCCCTACACAGCCCCTTGTACAGTTTTATATATCCATACAGCTCCTATGCAAACTCTTATGTTTCCACAGCATCCTTTGACATAGTATTATATTTCCACACAGCTCTCCATGCAGACATATTTCCCCACACAGCCCAACTGCACAGTATTAAATCCCCACAATTGTACTATACCTAACTTCACCCCCTTCCTCATTGCACTGGTCTAAACTCTGTACTGACACAGCGCAATGTAGTTACGTTTTTGCATCTGATGCGCTCTCTGAAGAACATGATTAATAATGGAAGAGGGAGCTGATTGCTCCCTGTTTCATCCTTGTTACACTGGTATCTGCATCCCAAGGATGCAGATACCAATGAAATTAAGACACCAGGTGGAGGGTGTCCATGAAGAGTGGAGAGGACACCACTGTATCCTGCCCTTTTGGCTCTTCCGGTGTGGCCCACGGAATGGGACATCCAAAGGGCCCCATGGGACTGGGCGCCTAATATAGGATGCAGATGAGCAAACAGTAAACAAAACTCTCTTCACGAACAAATTTTCCTGATGTGAATCAGCTTACATCACGATTGACTACAAATCTATAACCTTGTTTATCAGTTCTACCATTTTATGCAAACCATTTCATGTGTGAAAATTCTTATTTCAGGCTTTACAAGGCATCTGATGGCACTGCACACTATGCAGTCGCAGTGTACATCATGAATTTACAAATTTACGAAGGGCGTTGTTTGAGTGATGGCACAGTCCAAATCCTAGTGATGTCGGAATCCTAGTCAATCTGGAAGCCAGGGCCTGGAGTAAAGAGGCCAAAGAGGATCTACGCTATGAATGAAGAGCAAAAGAAGAAAAGCAGAGGACTGGACGGTAGGCTGCAGGGATGTCAAAACAGGTGAGTCGTGAGGTGAGTATTATTTTTTAACTTTCTTTTCACATTCTATGTTCATCATGTTATGGGGTCTGGAGAGACCCTCAAGCATAATAAGGAACATTAAATTCATATCAATTAACTTTGTATGGATTTTACTGGGAAATGAGATTTGCATCAATTTGGTGAGTTCAAATCTTGGCAGATTCGATCATCTCCAGAACTGAAATTACATAGTTGTCCTCAAAATCAGTGGGGTAACTGTTCATGGGGGAACTACAGCTTCTACGAGACCCACGATGATGAGCAGGCAAAATGAGAAAATGGGTCTACATCTTCTCCAAATTCATCTGCAATTCTTTCTGAATACTCTGATTTCTTCCACCTTCTCACCACCAGATTCTCCTGCAGTGCTGCCTGCTCTACATGTGCAGGTGCTGTCAGAATGGGGAACCTGATGGTTATGAGCACAGGGGAAGTGTCATGTCAGAGTGGGCAGCACAGCAGAAGACCCCGGCAGTGATGAGTGGTGTGGAATTCCTTTGCAAAGTTTCTTTGGGCACGGGCTCTTCAGGTTTTTTTGCTGGGGCCATTGAATCTTTTTGAATCACCTCTCCACTCATAAATGAGGGTCGTCCTCTTTAACTTATGCATTCTTGGCTTTGATTACAGACTTTAGCAAAGTTTTTGGAGGCAACTGTTGGAGGAGTTCCTAATGGCACAAGGGTAAAAGGGTAAAACCAGGATCAAAGATCTACATTTGGGAAGTAATATGAAAGCTGGGTTTTATGTTTCAGATCTTCAGAATGTGATTACCTCTAAATAATGCATACGTTGCAGTTGTGTTAATTACATCAATTGTGACAGCGAATCAGGTCTAAAACTGGAAGATAAATTAATTTTCTAAAACTAATTTTTATAAAACCATTATTGCATCAGTGTATGCTATAATTTATAACAATTGACTCTTCGTGTTACTATAAAATATTATTTCTTAACACAATTAACTTAAAAATGTATTGTACTTTCAACAAAGTTTGCATAAATCAATAGTGCAGATGATAATGAGAAATGTATCTCCTTGGAGAAATTGTCTTCCTTCCCCAGTAATTATCAGACACTTGGAGGGGTAGTAAGGAGCATGGAAGGGAATTGGAAAGGCAGACTGAAAAACATTATGCAGAGCTCTATAACCAGAGGTTTAACTTACATCAGAGCTTGATTCAAATCAAGACAGATCAGCTCTGCTGTTTAATGTTCTCCATGTTGCTGCAGCTTGTCTCTGTGAGCTAAAAAGTCAATGAAGAGCAGGCATTCCCCTCTCTGTGTTGTGATGAGTTTGGGAAAAATTACTGCAGACATTCTCCCCTCTGGAGCTTGCATTGTACTGCAAATTACAGATATAGCATACCGAGGGGAAAACTGGTGAGAATGCAGGACAGAAGTCACACAATGGGCAGAAATAGTGTTATTCGTCATGTACACACACAGATCATCTTATTCGGAAAAGTTACTTGAAAGCGCAATTACCTTGTAAAGATGTCACGTATAGTGATGAGCGAGTACTAAAAAGCTCGGGTGCTCGAAGCTCGGGCCGAGCCTCCCAAGATACTCGTGTACTCGGGCCGAGCAACGAGCCCAATGTTATCCTATGGGAGACCCGAGTATTTTTGTGAAATGACCCCCCGGCAGCATGTAGAAACCCTAAAAATGTCACAAAAGTCTCAGAAGAGTGCTCAAATGACATGGCAACAGCATGGGGAAGACCCCTTGAAGCATTTATCACTCAAAAGTCACAGCTGTGAACAATTTTGTCCGCGTTTTACGCCATTTTTACGGACTCACCAGAAAACCTTCCAAAATGACACCAAAATGAATTTTCATGGCGGAAATGTTAAGGGCACATACACAATAGTGAGATAGAGCTGGTGTATGTTACTTTTTGAGATTAATACATGAAAGATTTTACATAAACATTGTGTGGCACTCCGATGTCCAAAATGCACGTTTTGTGCTTTTTACTAGCGATGTCGGTCATTTTTTTTTTCATTCTATCTCCCGTCGGTCGGTCTCGCTCTGTCGGTCTCTCTCTGTCTTGTCTGTCCCCCTCTCACAGTCTGTCGGTCATTCTCCCCCCTCTCTCTTACTCACCGTTCCCCGATCACTGCTGCGGCACTGCACGGCATTCACACTGCTCCTGCGGCTTTTTCTCTTTTGAAAAAGCCGGCCGCTCATTAATCAATCTCGTATTCTCTGCTTTCCTGCTTTTCGGCGCCTATGATTGGTTGCAGTGAGACACGCCCCCACTCTGAGTGACAGGTGTCACACTGCACCCAATCACAGCAGCCGGTGTGTGTGTGTATACTGTGCAGTGAAATAAATAATTAAATAATTTAAAAAAACGGCGTGCGGTCCCCCACAATTTTAATACCAGCCAGATAAAGCCATACGGCTGAAGGCTGGTATTCTCAGGATGGGGAGCTCCACGTTATGGGGAGCCCCCCACCCTAACAATATCAGCCAACAGCCGCTCAGAATTGCCGCATACATTATATGCTACAGTTCTGGGACTGTACCTGGCTCTTCCCGATTTACCCTGGTGCGTTGGCAAATCGGGGTAATAAGGAGTTATTGGCAGCCCATAGCTGCCAATAAGTCCTAGATTAATCATGTCAGGCGTCTCCCCGAGATTCCTTCCATGATTAATCTGTAAATTACAGTTAAAAAACACACACACCCGAAAAATCCTTTATTAGAAATAAAAAACAATAACAAAGTCCCTCATCACCAATTTATTACCCACAACAAAGCCCTCCATGTCCGGTGTAATCCACGGTCCTCCAGCGTCGCGTCCATCTCTGCTACATGCAGGTGACAGGAGCTGCAGAATACACCGCCGCTCCGGTCACCTCCACGCAGCTAATGAGGTGAGTATAGCGATCAGCTGCTGTCACTGAGGTTACCTGGATCCAGCGGTGGATGCAGCGGTGGCCGCGGGTAACCTCAGTGACAGCTCAGCTGATCGCGCTACTCACCGCCGCTCCGGTCAGCTCCATGCACCAACTGAGGAGAGTATAGCGATCAGCTGCTGTCACTGAGGTTAATCGCGGCCACCGCTGGATCCAGCGGTGGCCGCGAGTTACCTGACTGACAGCAGCTGATCGCGCTTCTCACCTCAGTTGCTGTGTGAAGCTGACCGGAGCGGCGGTGAGTAGCGCGATCAGCTGAGCTGTCACTGAGGTTACCCGCGGCCACCGCTGGATCCAGGTAACCTCAGTGACAGCTCAGCTGATCGCTATACTCACCTCATTAGCTGCGTGGAGGTGACCGGAGCGGCGGTGTATTCTGCAGCTCCTGTCACCTGCATGCAGCAGAGCTGGACGCGACGCTGGAGGACCGTGGATTACACCGGACATGGAGGGCTTTGTTGTGGGTAATAAATTGGTGATGAGGGACTTTGTTATTGTTTTTTATTTCTAATAAAGGATTTTTCGGGTGTGTGTGTGTTTATTTACTGTAATTTACAGATTAATCATGGAGGGTGTCTTATAGACGCCTGACATGATTAATCTAGGACTTATTGGCAGCTATGGGCTGCCAATAACTCCTTATTACCCCGATTTGCCAACGCACCAGGGTAAATCGGGAAGAGCCGGGTACTGTCCCAGAACTGTCGCATCTAATGTATGCGGCAATTCTGGGCGGCTGCTGACTGATATTGTTAGGGTGGGGGGCTCCCCATAACGTGGAGCTCCCCATCCTGAGAATACCAGCCTTCAGCCGTATGACTTTATCTGGCTGGCATTAAAATTGGGGGGACCGCACGCCGGTTTTTTTAATTATTTATTTATTTATTTTACTGCACAGTATAGACACGCCCACCGGCTGCTGTGATTGGGTGCAGTGAGACACCTGTCACTCAGCGTGGGGGCGTGTCTCACTGCAACCAATCATAGGCGCCTGTGGGCGTGGAAAGCAGGGAATATGAGATGGCTGTGTACAGAGCACAGCGCGCCGGCCGGTATAAAGGCTCAGTCACGCTGTGCAGGCCGGCCAATCACTGCAATTCCACAACTAACAGGGCTGTGGCATTGCAGTGGTCTGCCAGCCAATCCCTGCATGAGGGCTGGCTCTCAAAAGAGCGCCAACATGCAGAAATGAAGACCACGAGTAAAGCACGAGTATCGCGAAATTACTCGGTACCCGCCGAGTAGCCCGAGTACAGTGATACTCGTGCGAGTACCGAGTAGTAACAAGCATACTCGCTCATCACTAGTCACGTAGTCCAAGTCCGAGGTCTGAAAATCTTCAATTTTCACTATGTAAAGGAACCTCACATGCAGATTTGTCACAGATTTTCCACAAATTTCTCCCTTTTCTTAATATATCCCAGCAATAGCACAATCAGTATGCTGCAGATCCTAAGCCCCCACTCACATTCATTAGAAGTGATAATACTGTATCTCAATATTTCCTTCAAGATTTCACTGCTGAAGGCGAAACAGTTGAATGTGTCATTATGAGCCATTGACTGATATAATAGCATTTTCAGCTGCAATCAAAGGACATCAAATGTAAGCAAATCAATTAATCCATTCAATCCTTGCCACACTGTGACAATCAGATAATCTGATATTTTACAGACTTTACACTGTATAAGAGGGAATTTATCTGATAGTGTTTCCAATAGTATATTGTCGTGTCACCGTTAAGCCTACGAGTGGTGTTTAAGCCTTATGTAAAGTCCGGCTAATTTGACAGATTAAACTCCAGTTTATTTAAGGATTACTTCTGGTTGGACTGTGTATTAGGTCTCCTGTATGGATACCACCGGAAAGTTATAGTCAGTGCAGCATGGTAAGGCCTATCTATAACATCACATTTTAAGTAGAGACCTAAAGGGATTTTCTATGAGGTCTACCCTTGTTTATGTGCTTAGCTTGAAACTTCACTCGATAAACTTCCCTCTCTGGAGGACTCATTAGCTACCCGTTCATTTCAATGGGTGTCACAATTCTTACCGGATCCACAATGATCAATCGATTAATAGTGGATCCTCGTGTAAAGAAGGCATTATCCAACCGGTGTAACTTCTTTAATCAATGACCATTTCATAGAACTGTACTTACTGTTTCAATGGGCATAAATAATCTGACGTTTAATTTGATGATCTTCTCATCTGATTGATCTTCCAGCCATAGTGTACAACTTCTAAATACGTTTTCCAATTATTCGCTTCCAGTTTCCAACATTAACGCTAATTTTCACCCTATGTGTCCTTTTAGCTGTTGAATTGACAAAGCTGAAATCAAGCCGCTACATTGAGTTAGTTGGGCTCTTCTTCAGCCCTGGTTTGTTTATAGATGTCAAATGGGGGTCAGACATTGTGGCTAAGTCAATGGATTTTATTCAAGATAATTCTTAATCACCTATAGGTGTATTCCTTTAGGTTTTTGGTAAGAGGGTCATATTCCGGCAGCTCAATGGAAACGTCAACTATTGGCAAAGGAAACCAATTATTTTATGGCTCATCTAGACCTAAAAAAGTTTGAGCCACCCTGCCAATATATTTTGACTTGATCAGACTACATCCATCGTCCCCTCTACAGCTTTATTTATGGCCTGGCACTTTTAATGGGGTGTCCCAGCCAGGAAAACTTGCTTTTGTTTAGCAGTACCCCTGACCAGGAGATGGTTGATGGGTCCAACTGATTAATCAGCTGTTGAAGTCATTAACCCGAGAACACATACCTGGGGCCTCGCAGGCTTGCTATTTTACTTGTTTTCTATGGTTGATTTCTATGGTTGCGCATTCTAGGGTTAACCAACCACATAATAAATGGTGTTGCTCATCTATGTAAAGTTATTCACCATCTTTTTTGTCTTACCTGGCTTATCCATAAGAGCATTCATAAACCCAAGTGGGTCAAAACCCTTTTACATGATAAGCAGGGGTGTAACTATAATGGATGCAGGGGTTGCAATTGCAGTTGGGCTCTGGAGCCTATGGGGACCGAAAAGGTTCCAATGGCTCATAGGAAAAAAAACAATACTAAGAAAGATCTGCGATAACACAGGTCTGCGACTAAAAAGCTGTTTGATTATTTCATCTAATTTCCATGTATTTTGGTGTGCTGAAAATGAAAAAAATATTGAAAAAAATCCTGGACGTCACGATTTGCCACAAAAGGCAAAATTTTCTTCAAATTTAGTACATTTTTCATAATTTTTTTAGGGTTTTGAAAGTCAAAATTACTATTAATTAATTCACATCAATGCATTGAAGATATATAATGCCAAAAAAATATAACTTTCAAAGAAAAGAACTTTCAGAGTGAGCTAATGAAACCAGCATCAACATTTTGCAAGCTGAATGAGCGGACTCTGACATGCCTGGGCTTGTTTCAATTATTTTATCTTTGTTCTCGCCTGTTCACACTTTTTAATCTCAGTTCGTGTTAGCTCGTCATATTCAACCGTGTTTCCTAAAATTAGCATTATGGCTCCGCGGAAGTGTATTATTTCGCCTGGCAGTTTGTTACATTTGTGAAAAAAGTATACTTCGCATATTTCGGACTAAAGCTTGGAGATCAAGATAAAGCTTGGGCGCCTCATAAAGTGTGCAAATGGTGTGTTGAGAACCTCCGAAATTGGTTCAAGGGTAAGAGAAAAGCTTTCCGTTATGGGATTCCTATGGTATGGCGAGAGCAAAAGAACCATAGTGACGATTGTTACTTTTGTTCATGCGATGTGAAAAGGTATAATTCAAAATGGAAGCATTCCATTTCATACCCCAATATTCACTCAGCAATTCGTCTCATCCCCCATGGCACAGATATACCAGTACCCAAGGCCCCTGCTACCTTGGAAGAGATAACTATGTCCGATGAAGGTGGAGTCATACCTGAACCAGATGAATCAAGTTCTGACTTTGAAGATGATACAAGACCAAAATTGTTTTCCCAGGAGGAGATGAATGATTTGGTAAGAGACTTAAATCTTCCCAAAGATGCCGCTGAGTTACTCAGCTCAAGGCTCAAAAGCAAGAATTTATTGTTGCCAGGAGTGTCTTTTTCATGGTTCAGACATCGTGAAGACGAGTTTGTTCCTTACTTTGCCCAGGAAGATAAGTTGGTTTATTGCATCGATGTCGAAGGTTTGATTTGCTCAATTCAAAATCCAATATGATTCAGTGCAATGGCGTCTTTTTATAGATTCTTCAAAAAGACATCTCAAAGCTGTTTTACTCCACAACGGAGGTTTTTATGCTTCTATTTCTGTAAGTAATTCCGTACACCTCAAGGAAACCTACGAGAACTTGGAATTGGTTCTTCGTAAACTTAAATATGAAGACCACGGTTGGCAAGTGTGCAGGGATTTAAAAGTCTTGTGCATGCTGCTCGGGCAACAGGCTGGGTATACCAAATTCCCTTGTTTTCTGTGTCTATGGTACAGTCGAGACCGACAAAATCACTGGACCAAGAAGAATTGGCAGCCGAGGGTACTCACAGTTGGTGACAAAAATGTCCTCCGAGAAACTTTGGTTCCTCCCCATAAAGTTCTTCTACCACCTCTCCACATCAAATTGGGATTGATGAAGCAATTCCTAAAATCACTCCAAAAGATGGAGAATGCTTCAAATACTTGGTCGCCAAGTTTCCAGGCCTCTCGGAGGCAAAATTGAAGGAAGGTGTGCTCGTCGGACCAGACATTAGAAGGCTTATAGCTGATCAAGAGATTATCAATACCATGACGCATCCTCAAAAAGAAGGGTGGATTGCATTTAAAGAGGTCGTAAAGAAATTTTTAGGCAATAACAAAGACCCTGACTACAAACAAATTGTTGGACGAATGCTGAAAGCATTTCAAGCTTTATGTTGCCTGATGAGTTTGAAAGTGCATTTCCTCCATTCCCACCATGACCACTTTCCTGAAAATTTGGGAGCTGTGAGTGAAGAGCAAGGTGAACGATTCCACCAGGACATGAAAGAGATGGAAAGAAGATACCAGGGAAGATGGAGCATTACAATGATGGCTGACTACTGTTGGACGCTTCAGAGACACATTACAGATGCTATTCACAAGCGCAAATGTACCAAGAGAAGCCTCACAGGAAGAAGAATCGATTTTAGTGTGTGTTAGTGAGCTCATTGCAGTTAAAAAAATTATTTTCATGAAACATTTGTAATAAAAAATTAATTTTATGAGTTTATTTTCATTTATTTTGAGGTATTGTCTTATTTAACATAGTTACTTAAATTGTCAGAAAACGTGATGTCCTATGACAAAACGGAGGTCATTTTCGGATTGAGCGCACCCAAAAACATAAAGATTATGTGGAATAACCAAAACAGCTATCAAAAATGTTTTTTTTGCAGACCTGTGTAAATGGGGGCCCATGAGTTTTAAGTTACCTCATTGCTGACAAGCATAGACTCGATATAAATCATAAATATTTGATTATTTTAATGGCCTTGGAGATCTTTGCCGATTACCACAAAGAAGTTGGGGTGCTTCTACTTTCTTACCAAAGGTGCATCGGTTCATCCATATGGCTGATTGTGCCTGGTACTGAAAGTTTTACGATTCATTCCTATTTTAATGAACCCTTCACTATTTAAAGGAAATCTGCCAGCAAGTTTTTCCTATGTAATCTGAGGATAGCATGAGGTAGGAGACCCTTATTTCAGGAATGAGTCACTTATTAAACTTTGTGCTGTTATTTCAATGATAAGTATAATGAGTTTAATATCAGCTGGAGATTATCACTGCCTGGACTACGTGCCCATGTGAGACCTGGTCCAACCATGCACACAACAGCACTGATAAGTAGAGATGAGCAAACCTGAGGTCTGAGGTTCGAGTTTGGAAACAAACTACCAAAAAAAAAATCAAAATTTGGTTTGAAGTTTGAGTGAGTTACGAATGCAAACCACTCAAGCTAGCAGCGCTGTGCTTCGGTATGATTGATGCTCAGCCCTGTGCAAGCTGCAAGCAGTGTTTGAATGGCTCACATTTGGGGTAAGATCAGTATGATCAGATGTAATGTGCACTCACAAAAAAAATGTAATATTGAAAAACCTCGCCCACCCTCCATCGGAAGTGTTTTGCTTATGGCTGGCTACATGTGGATGGAACAAAAAGGAGACAGTTGTACGCTATAAAGCTAACATATATGGAACAATGAATATGGGAATGTAGACATGCATCACTGCTATGAAAAACATGTAAAAATTGAGATACTTAGCACACAAAAATGGCTAGTTTTATGTGAACCCAACAGCCAGCAGCAAGGCGACCTCACTTCTGTTGTGTCCCTATCAAACCAATGCTTCTCCCTGGGTTATAAAGCCTACAACCTATGTGTGGACAGGAACCCGTAAATGGAGAATTAAAATTTCCTGAGACTGAAGAGCAGGAATGCTCAATCAGAAGGTATAACCCTGTAATGTAAGAAAAAGACTGATGGCATGTGGGCGGAGACAAGAAATGCCCAATTACTGACTTCCATTGAGGTTTGGATCAAATAAGGGTTACAAACCGAACTTTTGTCTAAGGTCCCACTGTTCCTTCCGAACCCAGCTTCCAAAGGTTCGCTCATCTCTACTGATAAGCAGCTCACTGTCAATATACAATGTACACAGAAACTTGGTGTGGGCGGGGTTAGCTTTCTGAGCTTTGCTACATGGCTAAATCTAAAGACTCTGATTGTGTCACAACTGCTGCATCCAGTAAACTAAGTGATACATTGTTGGAATTAGGTCTTTATTCTTACATTACGCTGCTCTCATAAGAGGTGGCAAAAACCTGGTGACAGATTCCCTTTAATGCCATTATTAATTATAAGATATAAGGCTTCTCATGGATAACTGCTATGTCTATCCTCCCCTTAGTAAATGAGATCCGAAGACAGATGTCATGGTTCTGATTTGCGGTGCTCTGTTCTCCTACAGAGCCGATGCTCTGTTGTTATATTGATATATTGAGCTCCGGTGTATGGGTTGCTTCCCAGCCTCGGGTACTGCATTGTTCTGGGAGGGGTCTGTTCATAGGTGCCTCATTCCGGATGACTGCTCTGCTTCATTAGGGAGCAACCTCACCCGGAATACCGCTAGTCGTAGTTCCTGTTCCGCAGTAGTGCCTCTGGCTCCTGTAAGTGTATTGTTCTGATCTTGTATTTCGATCCCGGACCTTAGTTACCCTTCTCAGTCCGTTTCCTCTTTCTCTGACGGTACCTCCTGGCTCCTGACCTCTGGCTTGTACCCCGACCACGTCTCTGCCAGCTCCCAGTATTCTTTCGTGTCCTCCTGCATTACAACCCTGGTCTATTTGAATACTCCTCTATTCCCTACTTACTAGTTGTATCTAGTGACACCTAGTGATTGATCATCACAATATCTTTGGGTAGACGTTCCTCAATTCTAGCCGTCTGCCATGGTTACTGTTTGGATATACTGTAGTATTAGTAATAATGGCAATTGGAAAAAAAATAATTTCCTTTATGTTAAGGTCTGAATAATTTTGGCCTTTCAACATACAAGTAAGAATGTTATCTCTCCTCCTTTATTTCCATAACACGTGCAACACAGCTTCTTGAAAGAACATTGGAATTTACTAAGAGCAGAATCGGGGAGGTTGACGTTCCAGCGTTGTTCACACTACATTCTGCAGCATTCAGCGCTGTTTTCACTTCATCCTCTTCAGCACTTGACGTCCTTTCTCTCTAGGGCACTTCTTATGAGAATCCGGGACCTCCCTACATTTAAAGTGCAGGGATTATCATGAGGAAAAGGACCAGAGAAGATTTTCCTTTCAAGTGAGAACATAAAAAGAAGACTGAATTGTTACATGGTTCCTGCAAAGACACAATTACTATCTTAAAGGTAATGGCGGCACTCTGCTCTCATCGTAAAAATATTTGCTGGTGAAGAAAGGTCCTTAATGGATTTCCTGCAATGTGAACCTGTTGTTCACTGTCACTTCATTTGTTGCCATTTTATTTTCTTACTTTGTATTCAGGCTGCAGTCAAGACCATTTCCGAGTAAAGAATACATTTTCCTTTTACTTATTTGTGGAGCTCGAGAAGACACTTGAGAGAATCATCATTTACATGAAACAGTCTGAAGTGTATCTCCTTGTTGTGTAGAGCTGTGGCACAGAAAGCACTTGCGAATTTTTTGATATTTTATAGCCATTTGCCTACTAGATTTCTCTTGAAATAAACTGAACTGTTAAAATAGTGTTTACTGATAGTTCCATGGCTCCCTGTGGCCTGTTGTTGGAATTTTCCCCTCTTGATAGATCCATCCCACCAGTGGAGTAGCCAGCGAGGGGTAAGGCGGGCAGAGATGACTGCTCACTTGCATGTTTGAGGCTACCTTGTTCCAATGTTAAGTGTATCAGGACAAAAATACTATTAAAATTAGTGGTAAACCAGTGAGCTCTGCTGTTCCTTCCTTACCTGCGCTATAGGGGGCATCAGGCAATACCCAGGACGTAGGCATCCCTGTGGCGGCAGGAAGGTGACCTTGTTGCCTGCCAGTTCAGCTACAAAGGACTTCACTGGTTGAGTTCTTGAGTTTTGGAGACCATAAATGTTATCTTTTAGATTGGATTGATTATGGTTACTGTGCTTCCAATGAGTTGGGTGAACAAAAATATGGGTAAGAGATAAAAACTGCTGCTGATATAAAATTTGGACTGACAATATTTAGTGCAGTTATACATTAATTGAAGGGATGTATATAAATAAACACTGTGTGCACAATATAACGTAAATGAGTCTTGTAGAGTGACACCTGCAAGAATCACCTAAATACAAAATTATTCAATACTGTGGATAACAAAGAGCTATTTACTGAAGATAAAACAGGACTAAACTTGTTGATTATATCCACAATAAGATGAAACTCAGTGCCACTTAATAAAATGGGAAGAGATGTCGGCGGCTGACAGTGGCTGGCAGGGTTCCGATAGGTAATGGTACCCGAGTAGTTGTCAAGGGGAGCTGATTAATGCTCAAGCTTGGCAGAAATCGACCGTACAGTGCTGTCAGCAGGGCTTACGCGATACCTGATGGAGCACCCAAGCCGGCGGTGCCCCGGCTGCATGAAAATCACGTACACACAGGTATCCTGCTCGGCAAATAGGTGCGGAACATATCTAGGGACCTCAGGGGAGCCAGGGGCTAGCAGAAGGTTTTATCACGCTTCACCTTCCCCTCCTTTTTCACTGTTCGCTCTGAATTTCCCTATACCTAGCGTGACAATAAGAAGAAATGGCCAAACAATTACAGATTCAAGTACCCTAAGAGAAGCATACAAAAAATGTCAGAAAAACAAAAATGATAAAATATTTTTATATTAACTCAGATTATAATAAATACAATTTCTCTCATTTATATATATTCTTGCCATGTCACTGCATTGTAAATGCTTTGCTACTAAAAATCTAAATTAAAATTTTTATTGATTTGTTAGCATTTTGTAAATTCACCAATGACTTTCATCACCGCCTGAAAACTTTTGGGCTCTCGATTAGATTCCAGCAGTTCTTGACCGAAATCTGATCCTAGGTCTGTTCTACATGTTCCCAATGTTGGTGTATACTGGTCGGCTCACTTGGGTATGTATACAGCTTTTTCTTCTACTCACAAGTGTTGGATTGGGTTGTGGTCTGGGGACTGTGGGGACAATCCAGCACCTCTACTTCATTGTCATTGAACCATTTCTTCAACAATCTTGGCGTATGCTTTGGGTCTTTGTCCTGCTGGAACACTATGTTGTCCTTTTCATACCCATAGTACTCGAGTGGACAAAGTAACTCATCTTGTAGGATATTCACATATAGCTCAACATTGAGACCACCATCCATCCTGGTCAAGTATCCAACGCCTTTGGCTGTGACAACCCCATATCATCAGGTTTCCTCCACCGAACTTGACAGTTCCTTGAATTTCTCGATCCGTTTCCCCCTTTACCCCTGGTTCTTCCAGACCCATGTGCACCCATCAGAGCCATCTATTGACTTTCATCTTATCGCTCTAAGGCGGGCTTTGCACGTTGCGACATCGCAAGCCGATGCTGCGATGTCGCACACGATAGTCCCTGCCCCCGTCGCAGCAGCGATATCTTGTGATTCCTGGCGTAGCGAACATTATCGCTACGCTAGCTTCACATGCACTCACCTGTCCTGCGACGTCGCTCTGGCCGGCATCCCACCTCCTTCCTAAGGGGGCGGGTCGTACAACATCAGAGCGACGTTACACGGCAGGCGACCAATCAAAGCGGAGGGGTGGAGATGAGCAGGATGTAAACATCCCGCCCACCTTCTTCTTTCCGTATAGCCACCGGCAGCAGGTAAGGAGAAGTTCCTCGCTCCTGCGGCTTCACACACAGCGATGTGTGCTGCCGCAGGAACGAGGAACAACATCGTACCTGTCGCAGCAGCGTAATTTTGAAAAAGTCGGCGTCTACACCGATGATATGATAACGATGCTTTTGCGCTCGTTAATCGTATCATCTAGGATTTACACACTACGATGTCGAAAGTGACGCCGGATGTGTGTCACTTTCGATTTGATCCCACCGACATCGCACGTGCGATGTTGCAACGTGCAAAGTCGCCCTAAGTCACCCATTTCCAATCTTCTGCTGTCCAATTTTTGTAGTTTTTGGCTAAGTAGAGCCAACGCCCTAAAATCTTCTTTGCTTTAGCAGCTGCTGCTTGACATTGAGTGCTGCTGCACAGCTTATTTGTAATGAGAATACCCAAGTCCTTCTCCTGTTCTGTAGTCCCGAGTTTACTTCCATTTAATGTATACGCAGCTATAGGATTACTCCGTCCTAGGTGCATTACTTTACATTTATCAACATTAAATCTCATTTGCCAAGTATCTGCCCATTCTGACATCTTATCCAGATCTTTTTGTAAGGCCTGAAACACACTTCCGTTAAAAACACGCATGTGCCGCGAGATTCAAATAGGAGAACAACTTGCAAAGGCCCACCTTAAATACCTTTTCTCATGATTGGATACACCTGCCTATGAAGTACAAAGCTCAATGAGGTTACAAAACCAATTTAGTGCTTTAGTAAGTCAGTAAAAAGTAGTTCAAATCAAGAAATTGATACTTTTGCACCGGTCAAATTTTGTTTAAATGTGGATTGCACTTTTTCTGTTAGTACAATAAACCTCATTTCAATCCAGAAATATTACTCAGTCCATCAGTTATTAGATATATGAAACTGAAATAGCTGTTGCAAAACCCCAAATTGTTATAAAGAAAAATGGTTAACATTATTAGGGGTGCCCAAACTTTTTCATATGACTATTATTTTCTCCAATATATTTTTGCATGTCATCCCTTAAAATTCCCTCAAAGACTATGCATACTACTGATGTCAGGCTTACGAGACGGTAGTTGCCTGCTTCTACCCTCTTACCTTTCTTAAATATCGGTACCACATCAGCAATCTTCCAATCCTGAGGCACCAACCCTGTTACAAGAGAGTCTAAAAAGATGAGATACAGCGGTCTGTCGATTTACGGAGGTCAATTCCCTTAATATTCGTGCATGAATGCCATCTGGCCCGGGGGATTTGTCAATGTTTAATTTACTTCATCTTGTGTTAAATTAATTATATCGGGTGGTGAACTTTGATTTTTCACTTGTTGAATGATCCCTGCAACAGTCTGCTCCTTGGTGAACACAGATGAGAAGTGCTTAGTTAATATCTCAGTCTTTTTTTTGTCCTCTATAACTAACTTGTTATTATATTTTAAGGGGCCGATACTATCCTTTATTTTCCTTTTGGCATTATTGTATTAATAAAAGATTTGGGGATTCATTTTAATGTCATTGGCGATTTTTGTTTCAGTAGCTAATTTTGCTTGCTTGAAGTAGAGATGAGCAAACCTGAGGTCCAAGGTTCGAGTTTGGAAACAAACTACCAAAAAAAAATCAAAATTTGGTTTGAAGTTTGAGTGAGTTACGAATGCAAACCACTCAAGCTAGCAGCGCTGTGCTTCGGTATGATTGATGCTCAACCCTGTGCAAGCTGCAAGCAGTGTTTGAATGGCTCACATTTGGGGTAAAATCAGTGTGATCAGATGTAATGTGCACTCACAAAAAAAATGTAATATTGAAAAACCTCGCCCACCCTCCATCGGAAGTGTTTTGCTTATGGCTGGCTACATGTGGATGGAACAAAAAAGGAGACAGTTGTACGCTATAAAGCTAACATATATGGAACAATGAATATGGGAATGTAGACATGCATCACTGCTATGAAAAACATGTAGAAATTGAGATACTTAGCACACAAAAATGGCCAGTTTAATGTGAACCCAACAGCCAGCGGCAAGGCGACCTCACTTTTGTTGTGTCCCTATCAAACCAATGCTTCTCCCTGGGTTACAAAGCCTACAACTGATGTGTGGACAGGAACCCGTAAATGGAGAATTAAAATTTCCTTAGGCTGAAGAGCAGGAATGCTCAATCAGAAGGCATAACCCTGTAATGTAAGAAAAAGACTGCTGGCATATGGGCGGAGACAAGAAATGCCCAATTACTGACTTCCATTGAGGTTTGGATCAAATAAGGGTTACAAACCAAACTTTTGTCTAAGGTCCCACTGTTCCTTCCGAACCCAGCTTCCAAAGGTTCGCTCATCTCTACTGATAAGCAGCTCACTGTCAATATACAATGTACACAGAAACTTGGTGTGGGTGGGGTTAGCTTTCTGAGCTTTGCTACATGGCTAAATCTAAAGACTCTGATTGTGTCGCAACTGCTGCATCCAGTAAACTAAGTGATACATTGTTGGAATTAGGTCTCTTTCCTTACATTATGCTGCTCTCATAAGAGGTGGCAAAAACCTGGTGACAGATTCCCTTTAATGCTATTATTAATTATAAGATATAAGGCTTCTCATGGATAACTGCTATGTCTATCCTCCCCTTGGTAAATGAGATCCGAAGACAGATGTCATGGTTCTGATTTGCGGTGCTCTGTTCTCCTACAGAGCCGATGCTCTGGCCGATACTATCCTTTATTTTCCTTTTGGCATTATTGTATTTATAAAAGATTTGGGGATTAATTTTAATGTCATTGGCGATTTTTGTTTCAGTAGCTAATTTTGCTTGCTTGATTTCTTTTTTGCATTTCCTATTGATATCTTTATACTTCTGAAATGCTATTTCTGTATTCTCAGCCTTCAAGATTTTAAACGCCCGTTGTTTTTGCTTTATTATACTTTGTACAGTCTTATTTATCCATAGTGGTTTCTTTTTATTCCTTAACATTTTATTACCAGAGGGTATAAGTTTTTTACAGGACTCTAGCAGTATATCCTTAAACTTCCCCATTTATGTTCGGTATCCCCAGTTACCATGACATTGTCCCAATCTACATATTTAAGCTCTTCCCTTAATTTGTTGAAATCAGCTTTCCTAAAATTCCAGGTTTTAGCATTTTCCCTTTGAAATGTTCTATTGAATTTTACGTTGAAGCTTACCATATTATGATCGCTGGTGCCCAAGTTCTCCTGGATCTGTAGATCTGAAATTGTATCCGCTCTATTTGACAGGACTAGATCTAGCAAATTATCTCCCCTGGTCGGTTCATCTGACAAATTTAAAATGGGCACCAATGGGGAGGAACGTCCTGGACGACCGAGAGTGGTTGTTGTTCCGGAGATCGTCGATGCTGTGCACAACCTCATACTGGAGAATCGACGAATTTCAGCTAAAGCAATAGGAGACATCATGGAGATTTCCTGTGAACGTGTTTGTGTCATTATCCATGAACATTTGGACATGAGGAAGCGATCTGCAAAGTGGGTGCCCAAATGTTTGAGAACAGATCAGAGAAGCAGCGAGGGACAACTTCCCGCTCCATTTTTCAGCGTTTCCGGACTGATAAGAATTTCCTGGATCGACTGGTCACTATGGATTAGACCTGCATTTATTTGTATGATCCTGAAAACAAGGAGCAGTAAATAGTGGAAGCACAGTGGTTCTCCTCGTCCAAAGAGGTTCAGGGTGCAAAAATCAGCCACTAAGGTGATGGCGTCTGTGTTCTGGGATAAGAAGGGCGTGCTGCTAGTGAACTACCTTCAAAAGGGTTCCACCATCAATGCAAGGTACTACATTGAAGTTTTGGACCAACTGAAGGCAGCTCTGAAGGCCAAAAGGTGTGGCAAGCTGTCCAAAGGAATCTTGTTCCTGCAAGACAACGCCTCCGCTCCCACTGCACAAGAGACCACGGCAAAACTGGCAGAGCTGGGCTTCCAGTTGGTTGACCACCCACCTTATTCACCAGATCTAGCTACCTCCGACTATCATTTGTTTCCAAACCTGAAGAAACACCTCAAGGGTACCAAAATTTCACACCATTTCGAATGTCATGGCTGCTATGAATGCCTGGTTTGAGGCACAACCGAAATCCTTCTTTTTGCTAGGCTTACAGAACTTGGACTACCGATGTAAGAAGTGTGTTGTCATCAGTGGAGAGTTTTTGGAATAAATGTAAAGTTTCATCACCCTATCGCGTTTCTTTTTGGGTAAAGCCAAAGACTTATCAGTAGCCTGTGACGGGAGTGTACAACAGAGCAAAGGATGGACGAGGCCGAGGGACGATCCAACAGGTTTATTCACAAGAACACTGGAACAGCACACGATAAGTCCACGTAAAACAGATTCGGGGGCCCTTCCCGACAATCCTCGGACCGGATAACAAAGCAATCGTCCTTACAGTAGTCCAAAGAGTTCCACACAATCCCACGGGCCGCCACACAGGCCTAGCTCCGTCCGTGTCCACAGCCACCCAGGCTGGGGCTCCTGCTCTCTTCAAGTTTCAGCTCACTCTGAAGTTACAAAAAGGGAAATGCATTGTCTGTGCTCCTTGACCAGCCCACCATGTTTGTTCAGGGGGTAGGGGTCACACATCCTATCATCAATGGTTTGGTCCATCACAGGGCGCCAATATGTCTGCCAGCCACAGTAGATGAAGGGATCCCCTGCTGTGCAGAACAATGACTATTCCTTCACTGGCCAATGCAATTACAGATTAGATACACAACTCTGGAAAGAAGAGGACAGGCTATTTACATAATCACATTAGATGCCAAGACTACAATTGTATGAGAGAGACACATTGAGACCAGTAGCTCCCCCAAGAAAATACATGAATTACAACTAATACAACCAGGGAAATATACATATCATGACATAGTATCACAGCATATACAGTGAGAGGGTAAATTACATCATGACAATTCCTTCCCCTCCCAACTTGTGTACGTACTAGGGACCTCTACAGGTCACTGGTTAAGTACACACAGGCAGAGCGTTACTTACATGTGGCTTCATGCAGCCACGAATTGGCATCGTAGCTCTCCCACATCATTGCCCAGGAGAACAGCTGCAGGCAGACCACCCATCACCCCAACCACACATCGCCTGACCCCAAAACCAAAGTTCAGATCCACAGTGGCTGTGGGAATAGTCCTCCATTGTCCACCAGCCAGTTCAATAACAATCCCCGGTCCTCTATGGATTGCCTCAGGCCGAACCACTCGGGGATTAGCCAGTGTGAGGAAAGCACCCGAGTCACAAAATCCAACAAGTCTCTGTCCATCCAGCACAACCTCCTGCAAGTGCTTACCTCGATGAGCAGAAGTCGTCATAACTGCGGGTCGCACCCCGTAAACTCCTGGTGGTGCAACATGGGGGGCTGAGTCACTAGGCCAGTCCTCACATAACGGTGCCACATCTTCCTCCATGGCACTGGGCTGTAAATAATTAACAATCCGATTGGGTGCAGGATCAGTCCTCATTTGAACAGCTGGGCAGGAGACTTGCCGATGCCCTGGCTGTCCACATTGATAGCATCTGAGCTGGGTCTCCCTCCATCCAAGGCGTCCTCTTGGGTAAGGGGTAGGGGAACTTGGAGGCCGGCTCCCACCTGAAGGTGCTGTAGGGGTTTGAGGATGATTCCTCCATGGCCTGGCTGGGCATGAGGCCTGCAAATGCCCGGGATGCCTACAAACATAACACCTGCGCTCTGTTACTTCCTCTCCCCGGCGTATTCCAGAAAGTGCAGTAGAAGCAACTGGAGGCACATTAACACGGGTATCAACATGTGGTGGCTTAGAGGAACGGGGAACAATGGGGACAGAATAACTGGGGCATCCGGTGTTGTGGAGCTGTTAGGCGTCTCTCCATCCTCCAACAGAACCCTCCACTGAGGCTTGATGGTGAGAGCCTCATCAGCGAGAGCAGCAGCTTCCTCCACAGTGGCTGGTCTCCTTTCACGCACCCATTCCCGGATCTCAGCGGGGCACTTGAAGTAAAACTGCTCTTTTAGGAGGACCTGGAGGACTGTCTCCAAGGTTAAGGCCTCCTCTGCCTCCAACCAACGATGCCACAGATGTTTGAGTTTGTGGGCATACATCTTGAAGGACACTTCCTCATCACATGCTAGAGTACGGAACTGAGTCCTGTAAGTGTCTGGCGTTACAGCATAATGTTCTAGAATAGTCTGTTTAATATCCGCATACTCACAGTTCCACCGATGGTCCATAGCTCTATAGGCTGCAGCAGCTCCACCCTCTAAGAGCCCAACCAGATGCCGGACGCGCTCCCTTTCTGGGACTTCCATTAATCGACACTGATGCTCAAAGTCCTGGAAGAAGCCCTCAATGTCGCCTGCAGCCTCATTAAACGGCTTAAAGTCTTTGCGGGACACCCTGGGAAGTTCCCTCATGATGGGTGCTGGGGTTACAGTCTGTCTGGAACCTCTCGCGGCTTCCACAGTGAGCTCCTTATCCAGCAGTGCCATCTCCTCCATCCTGCGCTCCTTCTCTTTAGCTCCACGCATGGCCTCCCTCTTATCTTCTATGGTGGCCTCATCTCCAAGCAGTGCCATCTCCTCCTTGTACCACACAACCCATTGACTTTTTTGGGTATTCACCTCCGGCTGCCGTCTTTCTTCCGTTTGCTGTGAGGATCCTTCCTCCACGTCATTTTGCGAGCAGACTCCTTCTAGCGCCTCAATCAGCTGCTCCTTGGAGAGTCCTTTGAAACGAACTCCTACTTCACGGGCCTTTGATTGCAGGCTCCCCAAAGTCCAGGTCTTGTACTCTGCAGTGCTGGTTCCTGATGTTGAGCCATTGTCCTCCATTCCTTCTGCTCTGATCCCAGCGCTGCCAACCAGTTTGTGACGGGAGTGTACAACAGAGCAAAGGATGGAGGAGGCCGAGGGACAATCCAACAGGTTTATTCACAAGAACACTGGAACAGCACACGATAAGTCCACGTAAAACAGATTCGGGGGCCCTTCCCGACAATCCTCGGACCGGATAACAAAGCAATCATCCTTACAGTAGTCCAAAGAGTTCCACGCTGCTCCTTGGAGAGTCCTTTGAAACGAACTCCTACTTCACGGGCCATTGTTTGTAGGCTCACCACAGTCCAGTTCTTGTATTCTGAGGTTCTGATTCCAGATGTTAATGGGCCGTTGTCCTCCATTCCTTCTGCTCTGATCCCAGCGCTGCCAACCAGGCACAACCGAAATCCTTCTTTTTGCTAGGCTTACAGAACTTGGACTACCGATGTAAGAAGTGTGTTGTCATCAGTGGAGAGTTTTTGGAATAAATGTAAAGTTTCATCATCCTATCGCGTTTCTTTTTGGGTAAAGCCAAAGACTTATCAGTAGCCCCTCGTATTTTTACCATTTTATCCCGATTTTCTATTTTTTTTCCAGTTTCACATTATATTATATAGTAAAATGAATTGTGTAATTCTACAACTTATCCCACACAAAAAGAAGCCCTCGTAAGGTTATGACGATGGAAAATGTAAAAAGTTATGTCCCTCAGAAAAAGAGGAAGAAAAAACAAAATAGCAAAAATGGAAAGTCAGGGTTAAAAAAAATGTTCACATACAGATATAACTATAGACGGAACATGGAATAAACTCTTAAGTGAAATAATTTAATTTACTGTCCCCGCAGAAAAGACAAAGCGGCCATCCATCGCCGGCGTAAGTGTGCAACCCTCAAAAAAAACAAATTAACAAGGGAACCGACGCTTTGTAACTCGGGAGGTTAAGTGACCCACTTAGATTTCCCAAGTGAAGTGTCACAGTGCTCAGGCCTGAGCAATCTCATTTGGTTTTGAAGAGCTGAAGACACAGAGACTTCATCAATAATAATTTTACACTGTTGACTCACATATTCAGACAGCTACTTTGCTCACTGATGCAACCAAAACAGACAGTGGCTTTTTATAATGTGCTCCTCTCTCGGAAACTCAATGTTTATATAATGCAAATGACAGTTATTAACATTCAGATTCCTTTGTTTTTCTTTTCGCACATTACCTAATCAATGTGAAGTACTCTGTAAAATGTATATTTCTTCTTAAAAGTCATTTTGACCTAGTCAAGTGTTGCCCCATAAATAATCCAATCCTGTGATTAAATTACCGCGCCGCTTTCTTTATCATTTGTTTAACTTACAAGACGAATTTGAGCAAGACTTTTGAATTGTTAGAGTAAATTTACTTAAAGGGGATGGTTCATGAAACAACCTCTTTCTATCGCACAGTATTTGGTCATGTGAACATCACTTTGAACTTTTAAGAACCAGAAAAACTGCTTTGTACGGCTAGTTTAACAGTTGCGGTTTTTTCCTTCAGTCGCAATCCGCCGTTTTGGAAAACGGCGGAATCCGTTAACGGATTCCGCTGCTTCCGATAGACTTGTATGGACGACTGATTGTGACTGATGGACCTGTGTTGCTTCCACTGGCCGATGCTGCGTTGCTTCCGCTGGGTGGAAGGAACGCAGCATGTAACGTTTTTTAATGCGTTAAAATGACGCAGAGCAGCGCATTCCGTTGTTTTTAAAATGGATGCCAATGGTGACAGATTCCGTTAGAATCTGACATTTGACGGATCCGTCTTTACACAACTGCGCATGCCCAGATGTGTAAAGTCAAGAAAAAAAAACTATAATAGATTGCGTTCTTTTGTACGATTCGTTGCACCCGTTGTGCCACTATATGCAACGCATCCGTTACATCCGTCACACAACGCAATGCAACGGATGCCGTTCAATGCAAGTGTGAAACTAGCCTAAGCGAGTATCCCATAATGGTGGACCCAGCTTGTCTATGTACTAAATTTTGTTTGGGCGTTCATTAGAATGGATCCCATGTTTTACTCCCAGCTGTTGCATGGGAAATGGCTTCTTATTTTTGCTTAATCTTTAGGAGATAAAACTGCTTTACACACAATGACATCACTAACGAGATATCGTCGGGGTCACGGAATTCGTGACGCACAT
This sequence comes from Anomaloglossus baeobatrachus, assembly GCF_048569485.1. NCBI lineage: Eukaryota > Metazoa > Chordata > Amphibia > Anura > Aromobatidae > Anomaloglossus > Anomaloglossus baeobatrachus. Next base: position 49,071,804 of record NC_134364.1, on the reverse strand, counting down.
CTGGCCTCGTTAGCGACGTCGTTGCGTGTGACACCTACGAGCGACCGCAAACGATCAGAAATACTCACCAAATCGTTGATCGTTGACACGTCATTCATTTCCCAAATATCGTTGCTCATTTTGGACGCAGGTTGTTCGTCGTTCCTGAGGCAGCACACATCGCTATGTGTGACACCCCAGGAATGACGAACAACACCGTACCTGTGTCCTCCAGCAACGAGATGGGAGTGACCTTCATGCGGCTGCTCTCCGCTCCTCCGCTTGTATTGGTTGCCTGCTGTGTGACGTCGCTGTGATGCCGCATGAACCGCCCCCTTAGAAAAGAGGTTCTTTGCTGGCCACAGCGACGCCGTTAGGCAGGTAAGTACGTGTGGCGTGCACTACCGATTTTGCCCGTGGCACACAAACGACGGGGGCGGGTGTGATCGCTAGCAACATCGCTCGCAATATCGCAGTGTATAAAGCGCACTTTAGAGAAGCAAGACCCAAATTATTATCTCTTTAATAATTAAAGGGAATCAGCCAGCTGATTTTTGATATGAAATCTGTGAGCTGCATGATGTAGGGACAAAGCCCCTGATTGTAGAGATGTATCACTTACTGGGCTGCCTTTCTCTGCTGTACAGTTAGCAGAGCTCAGAATGCCGAGCTGTGTATAACCCCGCACACTGTTTGGCAGCTTCTTGTGTACATAGTAAGCAAGTTGCCAATCAGTGGTGGGGGTGGGGATACACAGATTAGCTAGACTACCTGGCTCATGACACCTAGTCCTATAATGATAATCTTCTGCTGATTAAGATATTGATTGTATTCAAACCACAGCAAGCAGCTGAGCAAATCACAAATCCCTGGAAGCAGGATCTCTGCTATTACGTAATGCTGCAATCAAATTCCATAGCTAAAACCTGCTGACAGATTCTCTTTAACACAAAACCTGTAGAAAATATTAGAAAAAGTAAAGCTACTGGTGGAAACTGTCCTGGTCTTCATGCTCTGTAACTTTCCATCCATACTTTTTCAGTGGTTAGTTCCTCTAAGTGCTAGAACTTTCCCTTTCTTGCAAGCATGCATTGTGGCTATCTTGTCTAATAGATTACTTGCTCCAAAATGAATGCCTGTCCCCCTGTCTTGCCTGAATGCAGTTTGACAGACACAGCCCTGACCTTGCTTCATAGAACTTGTCTGTTTTTCTGCAGCCTGAAATTGATGACACTTGACAACAGGCAATGGACAGAGTGCTAGAAGGGCGATGCCTTGCGGTCAGCACTTTTGAGTGATCTATTAGGGGAAGACATAATTACATAGTTACATAGTTACATCGTTGCATAGTTACTTAGGTTGAAAAAGACCTAGGTCCATCTACTTCACCCTTCCTCCACTAATTCTACATTTTGTCCCTAAGTCATTTATAACCGACAATGTTGTGTGATGAGGAAATCATCCAGCCCTGATATAAAAGCTGTTATAGTATCTGCCATTACTACCTCTTGTGTTCGGCATTCCACAGTCTGACTGCTCTAACTGTAAAGAACCCTTTCCTATTTAGCTGTCGGAATCGCTTTTCTTCCACTCGCAGTGTATACCCCCTGGTCTTTAGTATTGTCTTTGGAAGTAATAAGTCATGTGCCAGTCCTTTATATTGACCACACATGTATTTATACATATAAATGAGATCTCTGAGACGTCTTTTTTCTAAGCTAAACATATCTAACTTTTTCAACCTGCCATCATACGGGCGGCCTCCATTCCTTGTAATAGTCTAGTTGCCCGCCTTTGAACTGACTCTAACTTCTGAATGTCCTTTTGAAAATGTGGAGCCCAAAAGTGGATCCCATATTCCAGATGTGGCCTTATAAGTGATTTATAGAGGGGTAACAATACGTTGGGATCACGGGATCTAATCTCTTTTTATACACCCTAGAATCTTGTTTGCTTTAGCAGCTGCTGCCTGACATTGAGTGCTGCTGCTCAGCTTATTTGTAATGAGAATACCCAAGTCCTTCTCCTGTTCTGTAGTCCCGAGTTTACTTCCATTTAATGTATACGCAGCTATAGGATTACTCCGTCCTAGGTGCATTACTTTACCTTTATCAACATTAAATCTCATTTGCCAAGTATCTGCCCATTCTGACATCTTATCCAGATCTTTTTGTAATATTGTACTATCAAGGTCAGTTTTTAATATCCTACATAGTTTGGTGTCATCAGCAAAAGACTGACACTTTACTATCAATCCCATCCACAAGGTCATTAATAAAGAGATTACGACAACATATTTTTTAAATAAAGTGACTTGCAGATTACCTAATTGTAATCAATGGAGTTCCGAACTCTCAGAACAACATATTGTATTTCATCTTTATAACGTGAGACGATGTAATAAACAGGGCACCTACTATACACTGTTAGTGATGAGTGAGCATGCTCTGCATTACTCCTTAACCAATCGAGCATCGGGGTGCTTAGCGTGCTCTATACTCAGCCGAGTATTGGGAGTGCTTGAGTCTTGCCCCGCATGTTTCGTGACTGTTTTTCAGCCACTAAACATGTGGCGATTGCCTGCAATCACAGTGCTGCCATAGCCATTTTGTCTACTGCCATTATTGTGATTGGCTAGCTGTATTGCATTATCAGGTTTTATATGAGATCCGGGGTGCGATGCTCGGCACACTTCAGTTCATGGAGAGTTGATGTAAGAGGGACAGCTTAGATAGAGCAGGCATATTGGCAGGCAATTGTACCCATTAGTTCCTTTCATATGGCACTAAAGGGTGTTTTAGTGGTCTACTTTACCTTAACTGGTTATCAAAAATAGAGGGGACACCAGGGGACCCTCTTTTTTTTTTAATTAATCTATAAATAAATAATTTAAAAGGGCGTGGGGTCTCCCCGATTTTTGATAACTAACCTAGGTAAGTAGACAGCTGCGGGCTGGTGTTATCAGGGTACAAAGGCTCATGGATATTGGCCCCTTTCCAGTCTAAAAATAGCAGCCCTCAGCTGCCCCAGAATTTGTGAATCCATTAGATGGGCTAATTCTGGCATTTCGTCCCAGCTGTTTCTGATTTTGCCCTGGTGCGGTGATGATCAGGGTAATATTTTATGAGGTTGATGTCAGCTATGAATTGTCATCTGACATCAAGCCCAAGGGTTAGTAATGGTTGAGGCATCTATCAGACACTCGCATTAATAACCCAGTAAGTGGAAAAGTTAAGAAACACACACAGGAAAAAATAGTTTATTTGATTAAAGACTCCCCCACACTGGTATTACCAGATTAGGAAGGTCTATGTTTATTTGGTCCTTCCCAGTCTAAAAATATTAGCCCACACTCTTCTCAGAATTGGCGCATCACATTAGTTGCTCCAGTTCTGATGCTTTGCTTAAGCTGTTCCCATTTTCCCTTGTGTGGTGGTAATTGGGATAATAGGTTAATGGGCTTGATTTCAGCTATGTAATGTCTGCTGGCACCCAGCCCCATGGGTTAGTAACAGGGAAATCTCTATCAGACACTCCCATTACTAACTCAGTAAGTGTAAAGTGAAAAATACACATACACACTGGAAAAAAATTGTTTATTTGAATAATAACTTCCCTATTGTTCAGCAATTTATTAAAAAAAATTCCAACAAAGCTCCAACGTAAGCCACAATCCACGTGAAACTATGGCGACTCTGCACAGCAGTAAAGTACAGCTGTTCACAGATGCTGGGTGATCATGCTCATAAGAGCTGCCAAGTCTTGCTGTGCACAGTGTTGAGCTGGGAGCTCTGATGAGCAGAGTCGTCGTACCTGGCATCTGTGAATAGCTGTACTTGACTACTATTCAGAGTTGCCGGAGTTGCATGTGGATTATGGATTACATCTAAGGTTCGTGGGAACATTTTTTTAATTAATTGGTGAATGAGGTAAAGTGCAATTTGTTTTCAGTGTGCGTGTGTTTGGTTTTTTTTTTAACTTACACTTAGTGGGTTAGTAATGGGGGTGCCTGATAGATACCTCTGCATTACAAACCAGTGGGCTTGATGACAGCTGACATTACACAGCTGAAAGTACACCCCATTAACCTATTACCCCAATTTTCAACACACCAGGGCAATCGGGATGAGCAGAGGTGAAGCGCCAGAATTAGAGCATCATATTGTGATGTGCTACATATTGAGTGGCTGCGGGCTGCTAATTTTAGGCTGGGAATGGCCAAATAACCATGGGCATTCCCAGCCTGATAATACCAGCCCACAGATATCTGCTTTACCTTTGCTGGTTATCAAAATGGTGGGGACCCCATGTTTTCTTAAATTAATTTTTAACTTCCCAGTGGGATCTGTGAGTTAGAGATGCATCCAGGCATTTCCCTATGCATTTTATTGATCTCCCCTGACCTAGCTGGGTCTGCCGGAAGAATGCGCATGTTCTCCATAAAATTCCATTATACTCGTCCCTCGAATTGAGCAGGTCTGAGCGTTCGGCCTGCTCGATTCGAGTAATGACTAACGAGCACTCTAGTCCTTTAGTGCTCCCTCATTGCTATAGCCTATCAGTCATTTACCGTAAAAATGGTTTAGTTACCGAACTTATAGTGTAAAGTAAATATAAATGTTTCCATTCTTAAGGCCCCGTTACACGCAGCGACGTATCTAACGATATATCGCCGGGGTCACGGATTCCATGACGCACAGCCGGCATCGTTAGCAACGTCGTTGCGTGTGACACTAAAGAACGAGCATTAACGATGGATAATACTCACCTTATCGTCCATCGTTGACACGTCATTCATTTTAAAAAAATCGTTGATTGTGAAGGACGCAGGTTGTTTATCGTTCCCGAAGCACCACACATCGCTAAGTGTGACAACTCGGGACCGACGAACTACAGCTTACCTGCGTCCACCAGCAATGTGGAATTGGGCGGCGGCTGAGTGACGTCACTGTGACACCAAACGTCCCTCCCCCTTCAGGAAGAGGATGTTCGCCGCCCACAGCGAGGTCATCCGGGAGGTAAGTACATGTGACGGGGATTACCGACTTTGTGCGACACAGGCAACACATTGCCCATAACGCACAAACAATGGGGGGCGGGTGCGATCGCACATACGAACACACGATAAATCGACGCGTGTAACGGGGCCTTAAGGCAGCAAGCAGAGATCTTAAAAATGGGGAGAAATTAGAACCCAAAAATGTTTTGGGAACTCATCTCTTTTATGAATTACTCCATTAAAATCAAATATGTCCTATTGTTATTTTCCCTGACGGCAGCTGCTCCCGAGTGCCAGGAGTCGATTCGTCTCACTCCACCAGTGCCCCATGGTTCTCCAGGTGTCGTCTTCACATTTGATATACAACCTCCCTTGAGGATCTGTTATAGGGTCCCACATTTAGCATTAATTTGCATACTAGACTGTGTAGACTCCCATCCGAAGATCTGGTAAGACACTTTCTGAATTGAGATTGTGCCCTCCAGATGACTGTGTGCAAATGACCCATCTGCAGATATTTGCATGTACCCAATAACTGAGAATTTGATACAGCAATTATCTGACAAGGAACGTTGAATGCTGATTTACCTTAAAAAGACAGTGTCCTATCATTATATTCTCTTGTAAGCAGTAGCGCCCATTTGTAATATATGTACATTGAATGACCCAACGGCATAACCGGCTTGTGTTTTGCAGAGCGATGCCTATAAAAGCTTTCCGCAGGCAGGAGATCCGAAACGCACATGAAACACTCCTGCTCAACGTTCTCCCCATTAAATTAAACAGCCCGTGGCACGGATATGGTTTTTATGATCTGCATTTAAAATATAACCAGAACGCCATTAGAAAAAGTAACAATTGCAGAGGGATTCAGCAAATGTTGTACTTCAGCTGCTAGCATCGCTCCGTCACTCCGAGCTATGTTTACTCTGCGCCACTGAATAAACGTTTCCCATCTACACCCGAGGACTGGCAAGCCACGACGAAGCAAGATTCTGCTTAATAATTTACATGCAGAGCTTTAATTCACATACTGAACACCCAGGAGCGGATATTACAAGAAATGACATGACACTTAATATGCCACTACGCAAAGAGGTAGAGAGCTAGAGATTGCCATCAGCAGGAAAAGGTGAAGGATGATGCCAGAGAGCAATAGCTTGACCGCTCATGTTCAATCCATTTATTGTTCTCAAACATTCTTTGACTACTACTTTTTTTTTCTCTCTCTCTTCTTCCCCAATATTTAGCTAAGTCCTTATTGCAAAAATGGAAATAATAAAAAAGTACCATAATTAGTTTGCAAATAGTACTAAATAAAAATCTAAAAAAAAACCCCAGACCTCTCTGCATTAAAAAAAGCCTCTCACTTAATGTTGTGTATACAGCTCCTATGTGTAACACCTCCCACACCACTGATTGGCAGCTTATTGTGTTACTGTGTATGCGGTGCATAGGCAGAAAGCTGCTAATCAGTGGTGGGGCCTGGGCTATACAGAGCTTGTGTGTGTGTGTGTGTGTGTGTGTCTGTATGTGTATTTATCTATCTACATACACGTGGTCAAAATTGTTGGTACCCCTCGTTTAATGAAAAAAAACCTACAATGGTCACAGAAATAACTTGAATCTGACAAAAAAAATCTATGAAAATGAACAAATGAAGGTCAGACATTGCTGTTTTTCTGCTTCCACAGAATAAAAAAAAATAAATAAAACTCATGAAACAGGCCTGGACAGAAATGTTGGTACCCCTGAAAATAATGTGACAAAAGGGACATGCTAAATCAAGGTGTGTCCACTAATTAGCATCCCAGGTGTCTACAATCTTGTAATCAGTAAGTTGGCCTGTATATAGTGCTACAGATACTCACTGTGCTGTTTGGTGACATCGTGTGTACCACACTCAACATGGACCAGAATAAGCAAAGAAAAGAGTTGTCTCAGGAGATTAGAAAGAAAATTATAGATAAGCATGTTAAAGGTAAAGGTTATAAGACCATCTCAAAGCAGTTTGATGTTCCTGTGACTACAGTTGCACATATTATTCATAAATTTAAGATCCATGGGACTGTAGCCAACCTCCCTGGACTAGGCCGTGGGACGTGGAGGAAAATTGATGACAAATCAAAGAGACGGATAATACGAATGCTAACAAAAGAGCCCAGAAAAACTAATACAGATAAGAAATCTGTGGAGAGAAAAGCGCATATAGGGTCTTACCCCAGTATATAAGGGGTGGGAGGAGGGTGAAACTACTCACCAGATGTCGTTGTGAGAGTCACAACAACTGTATTCGCATGTAGAATCTGATCCAAGGCTGCAGCCACCCAATTGGCAGATAACAGAGAGCAAAAGAGAAGGGTGTTTGATACTGCGCCAAAGGATCACAGGAACAGATGTTTAGATTAATGCATCTTTATTTCATCCAGGTCTACGCGTTTCCGGAGCCACTGCCCCCTTCCTCAGGACCGTCAGGAAAGACAAAACATCAAAACAAAGATTTGATGTTTTGTCTTTCCTGACGGTCCTGAGGAAGGGGGCAGTGGCTCCGGAAACGCGTAGACCTGGATGAAATAAAGATGCATTAATCTAAACATCTGTTCCTGTGATCCTTTGGCGCAGTATCAAACACCCTTCTCTTTTGCTCTCTGTTATCAGAAAAACTAATAAAGAGATTAAAAGTGAACTTCAAGCTCAAGGAACATCAGTGTTAGATCTCACCATCTGTCGTTGTTTGAGCCAAAGTGGACTTTATGGGAGACGACCAAGGAGGACACCATTGTTGAAATAAAAATCTAAAAAAGCCAAACTGGAATTTGCCAAACTACATGTTGACAAGCCACAAAGGTTCTGGGAAAATATCCTATGGACAGATGAGACTAAAATGGAACTTTTTGGCAAGGCAGATCAGCTCTATGTTCACAGATGAAAAAATGAAGCATATCAAGAAAAGAACACTGTCCCTACTGTGAAACATGGAGGAGGCTCTGTTGTATTCAGGGGCTGCTTTGCTGCATCTGGCACAGGGTGTCTTGAATCTGTGCAGGAATACAATGAAATCTCAAGACTATCAAGGGATTCTAGAGAGAAATGTGCTGCCCAGTGTTAGAAAGCTTGGTCTTAGTCGCAGGTCATGGGTCTTGCAACAGGATAATGACCTAAAACACACAGCTAAAAACACCCAAGAATAGCTAAGATGAAAACATTGGACTATTCTGAAGTGTCTTCTATGAGCCCTGACCTAAATCCTATTGAGCATCTTTGGAAAGAGCTGAAACATGGCGACTGGAAAAGGCGACCTTCAAACACCAGACAACTGGTGCAGATTGCTCTTGAGGAGTGGCCAAAATTCCTGTCGAGAGGTGCAGGAGTCTCATTGACAGTTAAAGGTATCGTGTGATTGCAGTGATTGCCTCAAAAGCTTGTGCAACCAAATGTTAAGTTAAGGAGCCATTATTTCTGTCCAGGCCGATTACATGAGTTTTATTTTTTAAAAAAAAAATCTGTGGCAGCAGAAAAGCAGCAATGTCTGACCTTCATTTGTTCATTTTCATAGATTTTTTATTTATTACTTTTGTCAGATTCAAGTTATTTCTGTGACCATTGTAGGTTTTTCTTTCATTAAACGAGGGGTACCAACAATTTTGACCACGCGTGTGTGTATATTCATGAGGACAATAACCAATCTGCTGAAACACCATGTGTGCGCGAAACGTCCATTGTCCGGCTGTGTGTCCTGCACCCACCCTCCCGCTATCCACGTGGCGTGAAGAAAATAAAAGGAGCTGTATTTTACCGGTGAGTGCCATCCCTTCAATTCTGTTTTCTGGACATGGCGCAAGAAAGCCTAAAGGCCGCTTTACATGCAACGACATCGCTAACGAGATATCGTTGGTGTCACGGAATTCGTGACGCACATCCGGCCTCGTTAGCGACGTCGTTGCGTGTGACACATATGAGCGTCCGCTAACGATCCAAAATACTCACCAAATCGTTGATCGTTGACATGTCGTTCTTTTCCCAAATTTCGTTGCTGCCGCTGGACGCAGGTTGTTCGGCATTCCTGAGGCAGCACACATCGCTACGTGTGACCCCTGGGAATGACGAACAACAGCGTTCCTGCGTCCTCTGGCAACGAGGTGGGCGTGTCGTTAATGCGGCTGCTCTCCGCCCCTCCACTTCATGGTTGCCTGCTGTGTGACGTTGCTGTGACTGCGCACGAACCGCCCCCCTTAGAAAAGAGGTTGTTTGCCGGCCACAGCGATGTCGTTAGGAAGGTAAGTACGTGTGACGCGCACTACCAATATTGTCCGCCACGGGCAGCGATTTTCCCGTGACGCACAAAACACGGGGGCGAATGCTATCGCTAGGTATGTCGCTGCGCGTAAAGTGCCCTTAAACCTCAGCCACAACCGGGAACTATGAAAAACAAAACAGACAAACTAATAGAAAATTGACTTTAAAAGGGCACAAATGGAAAAAAAAAATAATATGGGCAAGCAAAAACACAGAAGGAAAACTTAAAAAAACCAGACAAAAAGATAGCGGAAAAGCAATGATGAATTCCATAATGTCAGTATACAAGTGTGCACATAACCTTTAAATAGAAGCCCTAAGCATGCGATACCGATCATAACCCATTATTGTTTACTTGTTATGTTATGTTATTTTTTCACAGCATTTTATGAATAATATATTAGCCAATTAATGCACAATATTATTCGAGGAAGAAAAGCCTCCGTGAGTTTGTGAAGATTTTATGCTTTGCAAATATAATAAATAACCCCCTGGATCTCTTGAAAAGAATTCAAAAGATTTCCTCTACAGTTTGTAACAGCTCCGTTTAGTTCACTTTTCACATTCACATTATCCGCATAGCAGTTTGTCCTAAAACTCAGAAAATTAGACTATTGTATTGTTTTCTAGCAGCATGAGGCCCCTGTGCCTTAGCGAACATCCCTTTCTTCTTCTTTCCCGGATACATTTCCAATTCTAATGCATCTGAACAAGGCTCCCTGAATGAGCTGCAAATCTCTTTGCATGGTTAAAGTTGATTAGTGGGACAGCAAGTGAAAATTAGCAAATATCATCAGCCTGCCAGCTATTGTATCCTCAGGGCCTTTATGTCTTAAATGGATCCTATCTTGTATGAAAAATACATTCTTTTATGATTTTAAATGAAGAATGGCATATTTTAGCAAAGACTTAAAATAATGAAACGGTAAAAAAAAAGCACAATCAATCCATGCATTCTTTAAAAGTACATACATGGTTAGTTATCCTATGCACATGGCCGTGTTATGTATGCTCATAACAATACTGTCACGGGTGGCACACAGTCATGTGGTTTCGGGCCATAGAAGATCACAGCGTTTGACTGTGCAGATGCTCTCTGACTTTCCATTGTTCCTGCTGTTAGTATTCATTGGTATAGGTAGCTTTCCTGCTGGATTCATCTCTCCCTTTCTGGACCCAGGAGGAGCTCGACTTCCACCCAGCTGCTGATCATTAGCATTATCTTTGTGCTTAAATACCCCTTCCTAGCTGCTTCCTGGCCAGCTGTATTTTTAGTTATTTTTTTAGCAAAAAATGACATTTTTCATTTCCAGCACAGGGACAGCAGCAGACTGCAACCCTCAACTGTCTGCTGTACCTTGGCTGGTTATGAAAAATAGAGGGAATCGCACACTTTTTTTTTATTTGATTTTTTTTTTTAAAAAAAAGACATGGGATCCCTCCAATTTATCTAAAATCAGCTAAGGTACAGTAGACAACTGGGGGCTGATTTTATTAGGGTGGGAAGGGCCATGGTTATTTGGTCCTTTCCAGCCTAACAATAGCAGCTCACAGCTGCCCCAGAAGTGGCGTATCCATTAGATGCGCCAATTTTGGCTCTCGACATGGCTCTTCCCATTGCCCTGGTGCGGTGGCAATCAGGGTAATAAGGAGTTAATGACAGCCCACAGCTGCCAATAAGCCATAGATTAGTTATGGGGTGGCACGGTGGCTCAATGGTTAGCACTACAGTCTTGCAGCGCTGGGGTCCTGGGTTCGAATCCCCACCAAGTACAACATCTGCAAGGAGTTTGTATGTTCTCCCCGTGTTTGCGTGGGTTTCCTCCCACACTCCAAAGACATACTGATAGGGAATTTAGATTGTGAGCCCCAATGGGGACAGTGTTCCTGATGTATGTGAAGCGCTGCGGAATATGTTAGAGCTATATAAAAATAAAGATTTATTATTCTATTTTTTATGGGAGTTGTCTGAGACACCCCCATCACTAGTCTGTAAGTGAAAGTAAATAAACACCAACACCCAAAAATCCTTTATTTGAAATAAAAGATAAAAAAGCATCCACTTTCACCACTTTATTAACCCCAAAAACACCCCTGCAGGTCTGACGTAATCCACACAAGGTCCCGTGACGCTTCCAGCACTGCTACATCTGAAACTCACAGCGAGTGCCATAGAACATGACTGCCCACTGTGAGGTTCAGGCCACGACTGAAGTGAGGAGTGTGATCAGAGGTGACATCACTCAGGTAATTTTTTTTGTTTTATTTTTTGTCCATTGAAAATAAAACAAAAAAACAAACAAACACATATTTGGTATTGCTGTATTCAGAAATATCCAACCTATCAAAGTATAAAATAAATTAATCCAATCTGTAAACAGCGTAACGGGGGAAAAAAAATTAAAGAGCCAGAGTTGTACATTTTCAGCCACTGCAACAAAAGAAAAAAAATGTAATAAAGGCGATGAAAACATTGTATATACCTCAAAATAATATAATAAAAACATCAGCTCTGGCCACAAAAAGCAAGCCCTCACACATCTCCATATCCTAAAAATATAAAATGTTACGGCTTTCGGAAAGTCGCAACACAAGAAAGATTTTTATTTATTTTTTCGTTTTACATTTCAGATTTTTTTCATCACTTAAGTAAAACAAAAATGATACTTTTTTTTATATCTATGTAATTGTATTGACCTGGAGAATCCTAGTGCTGGGTCAGTTTTATGGTAAAATAAGCGCTGTAAATAAAAAAAAAAACTTCCAAAAAACAATTGCAGTATTTCACTTTTTTTTTCCTATATCACCATACTTGGAATTTTTCTCCCCACTTAGCATTACAACATATGATAAAGTGAATAGTGTCATTCAAAAGTACAATTCATCCCGCAAAAAAAACAAAAACAAACACACAAGCCCTCACAATGGCTATATCTACAATAAAATAAAAAAATATATATTTGGTTCTTGGAATAAGGGGAGGGAAATAAAGCAACAAAAACTAAAAAATCGCACAGCCCTTAAGGGCTATTATTATAATAATTATATAATTATAATTATTATATAATTATATAATCTATTATTGTTTAATTTTTTTAATTTTTTTTTTAATGATTGGTCTTCTTCACACCATATAAATATATTAGGACTATTTCAAGTTTTCCAGTCCGCTGCACTGTCCAGAAGAACCCGCAGGACTCACCAATTACTTGATCCAGGGTTTAAATGCTTAAGCTAATGTTATCCTATTAAAGAGAGTGTAGAACTCAAAAGGACGGCTTAAAATCAGTACCTTAATAATTAGATGTCCAAATCTATCTTCTTGGACGCCAAAACCACATATGCTTCGCATAGAATTACCGGAGTGGAGAACAGATGTAATGGTCTCTCTTGTGACATAACTCAGTAATCATTACACTCATATCTTATGATTTACACAATTTTAGATACTTTTATCACACTAGTCATTTTATTATACTTTAGGATAATTTATTATGTTTTAATTATAGATTACCAATTTACTCTTAGATTCAAAAACAAGATAACTAAATAGCACAATTAAAGTGCATTTATATTGGCCAATTATCAGGAACGATTATTCCTAGAAACTGGCAATTCCTGATAATAATCTTTCAGTCTACACAGGCTGCCGAGCACCTGAAAAACCAAGCAAAACAATCATCCATCAAGTGAAATGATGCTTAAATTTGCTTAAAAATCCTCGTTCTCGGCAGCACATTTTCCTATACAAACATGATGTGCTGCTGAGAACCATGACGATCTAAGGGCATAGAACTGCTGGCGGATACAGACAGACAGAGCCCCTGTGCAAGAACAATATATGGGCCCATTGCAGCCCAAGAACTCATCAAAATGCACAATCCCACCTGTTTTGGAGGTTGAAATGGCCCTGACCTCTTTGGCCCCCGATAACCTGTCCGCCCCTGCTTAGAACAATCTATAACCGACCGTCTGCACATGTAAGTGTGGTCAGCCTGTCTAAAAAGGCTACTAAAGTGAGCCAACCACCAGGTTTTTGCCCTGCAAACTAAAGGCAGTGCCATAATGGTGCTTGGAGGCTGATTGAAATGATACCTTTAGGAGATATATCCGAGTTTTGATTGTAGAGTAATGTTTGTCCAAACATCTGAAAATGATGTCAGTGTTGCAGTGGCTTAAACATCTGGGCAGATCTTTGTGGGTCAGGTCTTCGGTAATGAATCCTCCCTTGGCTGCCTGCCTCCCCTCTATTTACATTTCTATCCTCTGCCGCCGCGATTAGCACTATGGCCAGCGCAAGCGCAGTATTGTCCAACTCTTCAATTAAATGGAGCTGCAATCAGTGCCTCTTACTTTTTGGAATCTCGATGTCATGTCATGTTTGGCTCTGCATACACTTGGTGGTACGGCAGCGTCAGACTTGTTCAACCAGAGCTGGGTGTCGGCTGATTCAGGTTCACTGGTCTTCAGCCCGCAGGAGTTAATTCCTGCATACTGGTGAGCAGGAACTAGGAGGTTAGGTTGCTAATTATCCATGTGCAGCTACCTGCTTCCTATTTAAGGCACGGTTTTCATCCAGTATGTGCCAATGATAGTGTGGCGCCCCTGAGGCTTCAGTCGCCACAGAGTATTGCACCCAATTTTGGGTGTAATGCAAAACTCGGATCCTGAGGCGATCAGTCCCAGTATCACCACATTACACATCAAATACACATCAGGTTGCTCTGTTCCCACTGGGGACTTGGCTAGGATCGGGTAATAAAGGGGTTGCCAACAGAGAGGCATTTATAGGATGCCCTCAACAGGGGCCCCCATTCCACTAGCTTAGGACCTGGGAGGGTGGAGGTGCAGCCAGAAGGGGGAGTTAGGAGCCATCACTACAGTTAGAGAGTTCTCCAGCAGGAGAGGAGCAGAACATTTGCATCTTACAGGTGTTTCGGTGGGAAGGAGGAGAAGTTCACAACGATTGCCGTGGGGAGAGGGATCTCTGCTCCCCACGGAATTGACGCCACACAGGGCGGCAGGACCCTAGCAAAGATCATACTCCACGTTGGTTTTTCAGAATCTGCCTGGACAGGGAAAGTTTCAAGCTTCCCTGGCCACTAAGCGCCCTGGAGCACAGTGCCATATAGGATCCGGGGCCTTGGATCACTTCAGACCCCACGGCGGAACTGCGGCACCTGCATACAGTACAGGGACAAGAGCTCGACTGGTGAAACACAGGGTGCCCTCGTAGCTTCAAGCCAGGGGATCCACAGCACAGGCATTACAAGGAGGGAACCCACCAAACACCACACCGGACTGATTTCTAAACGGGTTCAGGTTCAACGGAGCCCATCACAGCAAGTGACCGGTATTACCGGGGTGAGCGGCACAGCACTAAAAATGAGTAAACAGGGAACTGCAGCCATAGACTCTGACTCTTTATTACTGGCACCGCCGCTCGACGCTTCGGCACCCTCCATTACTGCTCCCCCTCATCATCCTCCCCGGGGCTCGCTCCACCTGTGAGGAGCAATACTATCCACAGCTGCTGTTACCATCCGCCCCGGAGGACAGCGACAGCAGCGGCGGCCCATTCCCTGGCCGCATACCACAGGTGGAGTCACGACAATCATCTCACTACTACTCCCATCATCCTTCCCAAGCCATCTTCTGTATGCCTTGGGGCAGCGGAGGAGGGCTGGGCCGCCCGTGACCGTGAAAGTCGATGGCCCGGTGATGAGTAGGTTAACCGCCTGCTCTGTGGGGTGCTACAATAGCTTTTGTATAGCTGCAGCAATCCTGGTCTTTGTGATGAACCTGTTTATGGTGATCTGTGTTGCGATTTTGATTGGTGTGGACGTTCTCCTTTTGTGCGTTAACTTCCTTCCCTTTTCTTTATTAGTCTGTACATATATTATCTCTCCTATGTGCTTTGAGTGCAGTGTATTCGAGTTTTCATTTTCCCTTGTCCATGTCATTTTTGTGGGGTTTGGTTATTGTGTTTTCCAGCCCACCCCAATGGTGGGGGAGAGGGGGAGTAAGATCAGGGCTCAGAGAGGAGTTAGGGTCACGCTGGGGCCTCGGACCTGGCTACCATCAAGCCTACTAGATAAGGGACAGCTCAGGGGCCCCTGTTTTGTCATAATATACCTCATGACACTCCAGCATCTCTTATGATTAGTAGACCACCAAATGACATGTCGCTGGAGTTGCAAATCAGGCATTTAGCAAGGCTCCCGTCAGGTGACGTGGCTACAGAACCTGCAGATCTATTCTCTCGTGCAAGAACGGACATACCATTGGTGCAACCTGTACAGCTTCACAGGAGCCCAAGAGATAAGAGGGCCATATACACATCTGAAGCAGGTGGATTTGTGCATTATGATGAGCTATTTGACTAGAAATAGCCCATATATTGTTATTGCACAGTCCTCTTCTGTATGTGTCTGCCCCGCGCTCATGTCTACTATACAGGATTAATCCTTTCACAATCATGGACTCGTGGTATGTCCTATTTGTCATGGATTTACCACCCTTGGACGTAGCGGTATGACCAGGCGATCGTGCAGGCCCAGAAGCTGTTTAGTCACATCAGGGGCTCTGCAAACACGACATGGCGTCCGCTAGCGACTTCAGATAATTTTGCATTTAAAAAATCAAATGTCGCTCCTTCCCTTCTAAGCCCTGATATGCGCCCAAACAGTAGATTTCCACAACATATGGATTATTGATGTACACATTGCACAATAATTTTTTTAGTGCATTTTTTCCTGTTACCCTTGTGAAAATGCGAAATTTGCGGCTAAAGTAACATTTTTGTGAGAAAAAGTAAAATTTTCATTTTTTTACTCTCCCCATTAGTTTATTTCCGATGAAGCACCTAAAGCGTATAAACTTCTTGGATGTGGTTTTGAGTAGTTTGAGGGGTGCAGTTTTTAGAATGGTGTCACTCTTGGGTATTTTCTTTCATGTAGGCCCCACAAAGTCACTTCAATTGGGAAGTGGTCCCTAAAAAAATGGTTTTGTAAATTTTGTTGGAAAAATGAGAAATTGATGATAAACTTTTAACCCTTCTAACTTCCTAACAAAAAAAAAATATATTTCATAAGTTACATTTATGTAAAGTAGACATGTGGCAAATGTTCTTTATTAACTATTTTGTGTGACATAACGCTCTGGTTTAAGGGCATAAAAATTCAAGGTTTGAAAATTTTAAATTTGAAATTTAAAGTTTGAAATTTTCAAAATTTGTGCCACATTTCCGATATTTTCACAAACAAACGCAAAAAAATACCATTGCAAATTTACCACTGACATGAAAGTACTGTAGTTTTCTTTTTATAAGACGCACTGGATTATAAGACGCACCACAAATGTAGAGAAAAAAAGGGAAAAAAATATGAAATCCGGCTTATAATCAGGTGGTGCCTTAATGGAGGGGGGCGGCAGCGGTGGTGGAGCCGGGTCACAGGAGGCAGGGGTGGTGCTAGAGTAGGGCAATGCAGTGGGTGTCACAGATGTTCGCTGCAGGCACTGTGAGGCAGGAGGAGCATCCAGAAACCGTTGGCTTTATGGGCTTCAAACAATTGGTGCCCGGAGTCGGTGTGTGCACAGATGGAGCTCTCGGCTCAATGACAAGCCAAGATCTCATCTACAAACACAATTTGCCCAAGGTGCAACTAGTGGTACCCTAACTAAAGATTGATAAAACTTAACTTTTATTCCTATATGCAAATTAAACAAACCAATTTAAAACTAGCGGCAACTAAGTCGACCTAATATGTATACTAAATCATGTATCCGGCCGCGGAGCAGATACTACAAGCAAGTGGACTGCTGTCCTACAATGTCATCAAGTTAAGGCCCCGTTACACGTTATGATTTATCTGACAATATGTCGTTGGGGTCACGGTTTTCAAGACGCACTTCCGTCGTCGTTAGCGACATCATTGCGTGTGACACCTATGAGCAACTCTGAACGATCGTAAAAATAGCAAAAATCGTTGATCGTTGACACGTCGTTCGTTTTCAAGATATTGTTCGTCGTTTCGAACGCAGCAGACATATTGCTACGTTTGACACCCTGCCAACGACGAACAACATCGTTAGTGCGTCCGTCATCAGCGACGTGGGTGTGTCGTTACAATCAATGCTCCACGCCTCCTCCGCTCTGATTGGTGCCACGCCAGGGTGTATGCTATGGACAATTATACGCCTCTGTCGTTGCCAAAATCGTTGGGAGGAATGCTGTGTGACGGTGTCCACACGACCGCCTTGGTCAAACAATATATCGCTGAATGATGTAGCGTCGTTTGTGAGATGGGTACGTGTGATCACTACAAAACGACCTATGAGCGATCTTGGCAAATCGTAGCAACGATCTGGGCATGTCACATCGCTAACAAGATCGCTAGAGATATTGTTGTGTGTAAAGCGGCCTTTAGTATTACCCTACTCTGCCTATTAAAAGCTAATAACCTCCCCAACATGTTTTCACCATGACTGGCATCATCAGGGGGCTGGGCTATAAGGAGGTTTCAGTGAAAGATCTCATCTACGCATACGCCACCTCCGGGCGTCATTTTCCTTAAGTCCACTGCAGGGAGATGAATGGGCCAGAGGCGACGTGTGTGCAGATGAGATCCTGAGCCGAGAGCTCCATCTGCGCATGCACCGACTCCGGGCGCCATTATTTGAAGCCCGCACCGCCGACATATTCAGAATGACGGTACTTGTCTCACAGCTCACAGCGCACTGCCCGCACAGCGCCAGTGGCGCACAGCATGTCCTGTGACCCCTCACCACCTCCCCCAGTAAGCTACATTCAGATTATAAGACGCACCCCTCATTTTCCTCCCAAATTTTTGGGATGAAAACTGCATCTTATAATCCAAAATATTCGGTACAATATGTCCTAAAAATCTCAGAATCACTGGCATCCGTTAACGCGTTCCACTGGTCAGAATTGAAAAAATTGACCTGGTCATGAAAGTGAAAACAGGCTCGATGGTGAAGGGAGTTAATCAACCAAAGGTTGATTAAATTAAACATTTTTTTTTTAATTCCTACTAATATCAAAAAGATTAATGCAATCATAAAACTATGGCCCAGAGGGGCAATTAGAATGGGGTAAAGCTTTTAATTATACATCCCATCCAAAATTTTGCTTCAAAATACCACTCATGGGGCTTGTATTTGACAGCTGGGAGGCATACCTTCCTAGACGAGATCTGCAAGGGAGATAAGGACTTTTGTCTTCAGGCTTGATACTGGTCATAGCCCATGGATTGCACGAGTCTCCGGCTCACTGTGACAAATTTGCAACTAAACCAAACCAATCTGAGACCAATAATTGAATCCTAATTACAAATATTAGAATTCTGCCATCAGTCGTTGAGACAGTATACAAATTGTATATACTGTGGATAAATCATTTTTATTTATTTATATATTTTTAATAAAACCTAGACTTCATGCAATCAACTTTAATTATATACATATTATTACCCTATGTATTAAAAGTATCTGAGTTGACCACTGGGAAACTGAATAGTCCCCCAAACAATATGAAGCTATTTAGGCTGCCCAAAAGGTATTATCAGGGGCACAATTGCCTTCATGCAAATGTAATCTGGATTCCATTCCACCTTTGTTTGGGACAATTTTCTTAATGTTTAGCAAGGCTTAATCTGTTAGCCTTAATGTTTAGAGCCATTAACAGCTCAAGTCCCAGTGTCCACATCTCAAACTGTTAACAGTAAACAAGAGGTTTGTGGAATGGGCTCCAAACAATGGTTTAAGCCACCAACCATTTTGTAATCAGATGCTGTAAATGTGTACACGCCAATACAGGTCCTCCTCCCCCAGTTACGCGGATTTACAGTAGACCTAACTGTCCCTTTTCCCACCCGTGTGTTTTGATACATAGTCCTCGTATTGACTTAGGCTAAGTAGCATAACTATTTGATTATACAGGTGTTACAGACAAACAGACCATGACTAGAGCATATAGATTAGGTTCTAATTACCAGTAGTCACATCCATGAATGGTGACCACTCACTGGACAATGTCAATTTTTAAGGTATTTATTTATTTAAGTGCCAATTTAACTAGGTATAGAAGATAAAGAAGAGAGCTATATTTAGAGAGGTAATGAATAAGTCAAATCCTATATCTGGGCAAAATACATTGGGTTGTTCAAGTTTTTTTGCTTGTCCACAGTGTAGTATTCACGCACAACACTGGGAATCTCTTAAGCCCCTATAAATATAGGATTAATGTCCAAACACACTAATATGAATGTGTAACGGTGTCGGTGGAGAGCAGGGGACAGGGGCTCCTAGACTGGCCCTCAGGCAAGGGGACCCTACTCATTCTTAATCCAAGAGTTACCTCAGATGGTGAGTATATCAGGGCCACCTTCCTTGCCTTGATCTTATACCCCTCCTCCAATGGGACAATGGGGAGGGCCAGGGCAGGAGTGATAAAGCCAACAGAAATAGAAAACAGGGCAAACCAAATCTCTATCTCAGGATACACACACAGAGGTATAAGATAAAAAGAGCTAAGTAGGAAAATAAGAGCAGGGAGGAAACAACAAGACAAAGGGAGAATTCTACAACAACTCCACACACAAAGTAATACAATCATCAGCAGGACTGGGCCAAAACAGCACGCGGACCGGTTTAGCAAAAACTATAGTCTGCATGGAAAGACAGGCTCCACCATCCTAAAAAGCCGGGGAGTGACTGTGAAGCCTCTTTCACATGTCTGTGCAAAACACACACATAACTGTTTCTCCCGACCCCATACACATGCATGCTTTGCTCAGCTGAGTATCCATGGATTCTAAATGGACAGGAAAAAGCTGTGGATATTAGGAGCGCAATAGGGTCTTACCAGTGTAAAATCTGGTGACTTTTTAATAGGAAAACTGCTCACCTGGAAAGGTTGTGAGACTCACAACTAGAGATGAGCGATGTTCAAGGTTCAAGGTTCGCCAATTTCATGTTCAAGTGATTTTAGGTGGTGTTTGACTCGTATGACGATCGAACGATTTGGTAAAAGTTCGGCAGTTCGAGTTACGTTCGAGAACGGTTCGATCACCAAAAGCGTGGCTTTTCACAGTAAGTATGTGCACACCTTTCGTATCTGCATGCGTCCTGCGTCCCCAGCACAATCCCTCTCTCTTTCCTACTCACCGATCACGGGCGTCTCGCTGCACAGCTGTCACAAATCTCCAGCGGCATTTCCTCCTTTGAAAATGGCTGTCGCTTCATTATTCAATTAGTTATTCCGTGCTTTCCCCGCCCACCGGTGCCCATGATTGGTTGCAGTGAGACACGCCCCCACGATGAGTGATAGCTGTCTCACTGCAACCAACCACAGCCGCTGATGGGCGGGTCTATATCGTGCAGTAAAATAAAAAAATTAAAAAAAAAAAATGCGGTTCCCCCCATATTTGATACCAGCCAGGATAAAGCCACACGGCTGGAGGCTGGTATTGTCAGGATGGAGAGCACCATATTATGGGGAGCCCACCACCCTAACAATATCCATTAGATGCAGCAGTCCCGGGACTCTACCCAGCTCATCCCGAATTGCCCTGGTGCGATGGCAATCGAGGTATTAAGGAGTTAATCATGACAAGCGTCTCCCCGAGACACGTTCCATGATTAAACTGTAAGTGAAAGTAAAGTAACACACACAACGAAAAATCCTTTATTTGGAATAAAAGACAAAAAAACACCTCATTTACCTCTTTATTAATCCCCAAACAACAATCCAGGTCCGACGTAATTCACACGACACTGTCAGCTCTGCTACATGAAGATGACAGGGAGCGATCTGTGTCCTCTCCACGTAGCACCTGAAGTGAGCCGCGCTGTCACCAGACTTCACTCTGCAATGTAGACGTCAAGATTACCAAATCTGCCTATGTTTCTCAATAGAGCCAGTAGCTCAATGGTTAGTTCATTAGTTCACAAGTTCAAGTCCCAGCCGTCCCGGTAAAAAAAATAATTTATTTTTAATATAAAATTATAATTATTATTTATTTATAATTATAATTTAATTTAATTATGTACTGAGGGGAGAAGCCGGACATCAGCTGTGAGCCGCGGGACACACCTCTAAAATCGGATCAGTTCACGGAATGAGGCTGCATTGCTCTCTCCTCTCTCTTTCTCTCTCTCTCTCTCTTTCTCGCTTTCTCTCTCTATCTCTCTCTTTTTCTCTTTTTTTCTCTCTTTCTTTTTCTCTCTCTCCCTCTCTCTCCCTCTCTCTCTCTCCTCTCTCTTTTTCTCTCTCTTTTTCTCTCTCCCTCTCTCTCTCCTCTCTCTCTTTTTCTCTCTCTCTTTTTCTCTCTCTTTTTTTCCCAGTCTCTCTTTTTCTCTTTTCCTCTCTCTCTCCTCTCTCTCCCTCTCTCTCCCTCTCTCTCTCCCCTCTCTCTCTCCTCTCTCTCCCTCTCTCTCTCCCCTCTCTCTCTCCTCTCTCTCTCCTCTCTCTCTCTCCTCTCTCTCTCTCCTCTCTCTCTCCTCTCTCTCCTCTCTCTCTCTCCTCTCTCTCTCTTCTCTCTCTCTCTTCTCTCTCTCTCCTCTCTCTCTTCTCTCTCTCTTCTCTCTCTCTCTCTCTCTCTCTCTTCTCTCTCTCTTCTCTCTCTCTATCTTCTCTCTATCTCAGACCTGGCGATGATCAGCTGATGCGGTCACCTGACGAAATCAGCTGACACTATAAGTCGAGAGGTGAGGCCGGCTTTTTGCCGCCCGTCCGGCTACACTATCAGCTGATGCTGTCGGACAGGAGTCTGCACAGAAGTGTGTAGTTCTTTGGGGTTTTTTTGCATTGATGCATCAGCTGATTGTATAAAAGCAGTTTATATAATCAGCTACTGTGTCATGTGATTCAGGCCATTGAACCTGACACATCATCTGATCTCTTTGCCTTCCAGCAAACCGATCAGATGATATTGACCCAGGATTACTGCGGAGGGGGGTTCTTTATTTCAATAAAGATGGAGTCACTAATTGTGTTGTGTTTTATTTCTAATAAAAATATTTTTCTGTGTGTTGTTTTTTTTTATCTGTACTAGAAATTCATGGTGGCCATGTCTAATATTGGCGTGACACCATGAATTTCGGGCTTAGGGCCAGTTGATAATATACAGCTAGCCCTAACCCCATTATTACCCAGCGAGCCACCCGTCACCAGGGCAGCTTGAAGACTTAGAAACAGTGCCAGAAGATGGCGCTTCTATGAAAGCGCCATTTTCTGGGGCAGCTGCGGACTGCAATTTGCAGCAGGGGTGCCCAGAAAGCTTGGAAACCCTGAGTTGTGGATTCCAATCCCCAGCTGCCTAGTTGTACCTGGCTGGACATAAAAATTGGGCGAAGCCGACGTCATATATTTTTTTTTTTCATTATTTCATGAAATTCATGAAATAATTAAAAAAAAAATGGCTGCCCTATATTTTTGGTTCCCAGCCGGGTACAAATAGGCAGCTGGGGCTTGGGGGCAACCCGTAGCTGCCTGCTGTACCTGGCTAGCATACAAAAACATGGAGAAACCCACGTAATTTTTTTTGGGGGGCAAAAAACTCCTGCATAGAGTCCTGGATGGAGTCCTGGATGGAGTATGCTGAGCCTTGTAGTTCTGCAGCTGCTGTCTGCTGTCTGTCTGTATGGAGGAGAGCAGACAGCAGCTGCAGAACTACAAGGCTCAGCGTGCTCCATTCACTAGTGTATGCAGGAGAGCAGACAGCAGCTGCAGAACTACAAGGCTCAGCATACTCCATCCAGGACTGTATGCAGGAGTTTTTTTCCCACCCCCCCAAAAAAAAATGACTTGGGCTTTGCCATATTTTTGTATGCTAGCCAGGTACAGCAGGCAGGTACGGCTGCCCCCAACCCACAGCTGCCTATTTGTACCCGGCTGGGAACTAAAAAAATAGGGAAGTCCTTTTTTTAATTATTTCATGAATTTCATGATATAATAAAAAAAAATGACATAGGCTTCACCCCATTTTTGTATCCAGCCAGGTACAACTAGGCAGCTGGGGATTGGAATCCGCAGCACAGGTTGGCCCGAGCTTTCTGGGCGCCTCTGCTGCGAATTGCAGTCCTCAGTCGCCCCAGAAAATGGCGCTTTCATAGAAGCGCCATCATCTGGCGCTGTATCCAACTCTTCCAGCTGCCCTGAAGTCGGGTGGCTTGCTGGGTAGTAATGAGTTAATACTAGCTTTGTTTTACTAGCTAGTATTAAGCCAGAGATTCTTAATGTCAGGCAAGTTTGACCCGGCCATTAAGAATCTCCAATAAAGGGTTAAAAAAAGACACCACAGAGAGAAAAAATACTTTAATAGAAATAAATACACAGACACACTTAGAGACTCCATGTTTATTACTCCCTGTCACCCCTCCACGATCCTGCTCTTCTGTCTTCTTTCTCCTACAACCCATGCAGCTCTGCTACATCAGACAGCACAGCATGGGAGGAAGAACGCTTCTGCTCCCATGCAGTCTATTCACTCAGTGAGCAGAGGCTGCGGGCTGTAAGCGGTGACCTCACCGCTGATAGGTGGGTTACCATAGCATCGGTGCTCAGATCACGTGATTCCCGGTACCACAATTCAACGGCTGTGGCATCTAGTCCTTGCATGTGGGCTGACTCTGTAAAGAGTGCCCACATGCAGGAATGGGGAAGCCGACCATGTGCCAGAGCATTTCACCGATACACGGAGATGCTGGAACAATCACCGCGTACCGGAGAGATGCACTGACAGGACCTAACATGACGTCTAGCCATGTGACCAGTCTGTAGCCAATGAGATAATAGACACGTGACTGGTCACATGCTAATTTGACGTCACGATAGGTCCTATCATCAGTGCTGCTTACAGTGAGGACGCAGTGATTATTGGAAGGAAAGGTGGTGGGAAACAGAGTGCAGGACGCGTCGCGGGGACCTGTAAGTGTTATGGCAATGTTTATTAACTGTATGTGTACATGTATAATGTGTTTTTATGTGTTTGTGTTTGCTTCCGATTGTTTTCAATGGGGTTCGAGTGCTTCGTCGAATGGTTCGTCGAACGGAGCCTCCGTTCGACAAACCGAACCGAACTCGAACGCTAGGGGGGTGGCTCATCTCTACTCACAACCAGTATAGAGACATGTAACAGCTGCAGCCGATCCCACGTGCCAAAGGCAGCAATACAAAAACCAGGATAATTGTGGTATACTCTGCGCTGCTGTACAAAGAATCACTCCAAATAATAAAAGCAATGGTGATGGTTTATGCTACGCGTTTTGAAGAGCTATCCCCTCTTCTTCCTCAGGAAAATCCACCGTTGTTTTATCCTTGGATTTTCCTTAGGAAGAAGAGGGGATATCTCTTCGAAACGCGTAGCATAAACCATCATCATTGCATTTATTATTTGGAGTGATTCTTCGTACAGCAGAGCGGAGTATACCACAATTATCTTGTTTTTTTGTATGGATTCTAAATGTGAAGAGGAGAATATGCCCCTAAGAGACTACTGTGATGGTGGCTTATGACAACTTGGAACAAAAGAATGGAAAATTCAGCTATTCTATTCTTCCTTTCTCCAGCCGACAGGAGGAGGGGATGAGAGTCGGGAGGTCTCCCATACACATTAGGAATTTTGCATTTCCCACCAAAATTGAAGGTTGAGCAACACTAATGCAAAGTGTATGGCCATTTATTTTAAAGAAGAGAAAGGATAAGCTATTGATACTGGTTTCTCCATGAGAAGGAAATGATGAAGCGTGTTATAACTCAACATATTAATATATTGTGAATGCAAAAATTTGCTGTATCGCTATCATCTTGGGTAAAATTAGGCTTTATTTTGGAGATACAATGAACAAAGACATTTGTTGCCTTCATGTTTTTTCAAAGCTGCCATATATTCATATTTTACAGGCGTCTCTTGTGATCTTGTATAGTAAAGGTTGGATGAGTGGTGGGAGATTAGTTTTTTCATCCCATCCATATGCATAAAATATAGATATTGGCTGTTCTGATGAGTTATACATGCCTTTTAAGAAAGTATTAATATACAGAATGTGTCCTAAAAGCCCCCGTACACATTAGATGAAATTCTAACAAACCTGCCAATTTCAGTGAGACTGGCTGACCATCTGATGTTTTTTGGAGGGATCCTTTTGTTTTCACAAGAGACAAGTTACTTCTAATGATGGGCGGACTCGTAGATATCCAGGATCGGCGGGACCAACCGGGTTAAAACCCCCTCCTCCCCGATTCAAGCTGGAATTGATCCCGAATATCTGGCCCAACGCTGGCCCCCATATAAGTCTATGGGGACCCAAATCGGGTTCTTAAAAATGGTGGTAGAAAGGATAGGGAGATTAGAGCAAGCACTTTATATTTACCAAGTCTCTTGTGTGGCTCTAACTGCTGCCAGGCCACACACTCTACTTTCGGGACCGCTCATTATCTTCATGCATATGCACTGTTTCACCTGCCCACCAGCAGTGCCAGCATCTTTGGTTGCAGTCAGGCACTGGCCCCCAGCCTGTGTAACAGCGCGTCTGACATCAACCAAGCAGAGGCTCTGTGTGTGTCTAGATTCAAGTAAAAATAAATAAATAAAAATATTGGCGTAGGGTCCACCCATATTAGGATACCCAATAGAGATAAAGCATATGGCTACAGGCTGCAGCCCCCAGCCGTGCACTTATCTTGGCTGTGTATCAAAATAAGAAGAACCACATGCTGCTTTTTTTAAAAATTATTTAAATAAATCATTTAAAAAAACAAATAAAAAAAAAACAACAGCGTGCAGTCCTCCCCAATTTTGATACCCATCCATGATAAAGGCCAACAGCTGGGAGCTGGTATTCTCAGGCTGATAAGACCCATGGTTATTGGAGCCCCGCCTAATAATAGTAGCCTGTAGCCACCCATGATTGTCACATCCATTTTATGCAACAATCCCAGAACTTTACCCAGTTTATCCCTATTGCACTGGTGCAGTGGCAATCAATATAATAAAGGATTAATAACAGCTACCAGCTGCCACTAAGCCCTAGATTAGTAATGGGAGGTATCTATGAGACTCCCCATTACTAATCTTTAAGTGAAAAGAAAAAAAACACAAACTCCAAAAAAATCCTTTATTTGAAATAAAATGCAAAAAAAACCCCTGAGGTTCAGTGTTCATACCAAACAGACTTTTCTATTTTATTTTATTTTTTTTAAAAACAGAGTTAGTTTAGGTTCAGAGTTTGGGTCTTTTACGTAGGCAAATCACTTGTGTGAGCATCACTGTGCTCAGAAAGGCTCGGTGCTCAGCCCAGTGCGAGCCGCTTGCAGTGTTTGTACATGAGTTGTGTTCTGTGTAGATGAGGTTTTTCCGTCTTTTTTTTTTTTTGTACATACGGCCACGGAAGTGATCTGCTTATGGCTGACTGCATGTAAGCGGAGACCCATACTGCACAATTAGTAACTTCTATAGCGGTTCAGGTCAAGTCAACTTTATTTAAAGTCTGTTTGAACCCGCCAAACCGAACTTCTACGAGTCTACTCATCCCTACATCTGTGTATGACCAATTTAAGACCTGATTGTATTATCTGTTGATATTACATAATCATTTACAGATTTCCCCGGGTGGGTGCATTGTTCTTTTTTTGCAACTGGATGGTAGAGATTTATAAGATTTATATAGATTTATATAAGCTCAAGTCATCCTCCACCCAGAGCCTTGCACTTCTACTTTTACATTGATACCTTATTATGTGATTACACCACCCCTAAGGATTGAGTTTTATTTAACATTCCAGTCCTCGGCAGTGAATAGCAGGTTATCAGCTTGTATTTCTTCTTTGGACATCCCCTCCCGATGAGTAATAGGCCATTTATCACTAATATGTTCTTGTTGGCAGTGATAGGACAACCTCAGGATTGCACAATGCAACGTATTGTGCCAAAACAATTTGTCCAACTCTCATTCTATCTAGACATGGATATCTTTAAGTCAATAGACTATTGGAAACCTAAATCCATCAATGAATCCAAGAGGCCCTCTATCAGATGGTGCCAGTGAGAGTGATATACACTCGAGCAGTCAAGACTGCTAAGACCCTTTCTGTAAACTAGCAAAGCAAGGACATTTGCAATTAGTGTGGACTTAATGGTGGCCAGCCCAACACATACTTAGTGAGCACTCCACACACATTTCTAAACACATTATCACATTCCTTGCTACCACCCCACCCAACATAATTGCACCAAAGTAATCCTCTCCACTATAAGGTCTTCCATAATTGGATAATTCTCCTAGCCATTCATTCAGTTCTATAACAGATAAGATAACAAATTCCTTTTACTTTTTTGGATAAGTAATATTCATTACAATAAAGTTGTCAAATTTTTTACAAAACAGTTAAGGGCGTTAGTATATAACAAAAATGTTTGGGAAAACTCAATAATACAATTAGTTAGTTACAATTTACCTTTCAATAGGTCATACTGTGGTACCTTCGTGCTATGTATTTTGTGATGGTTGTTAGAGATGAATGGACCTGGCAAAATTTGAATTCTTCTGTTCGCAAAGATTTTCCTGGGAATTAAAATTTGCTATTTCCCTCAAAATTGAATGTCCCTTATTTATTTTTTTATAAACTTTATATATTCCGTTTATTATGCCCTTTTGAGTCTGGAGAACCCCAAACCATAATAAACATAATATGTAAAAAAAACCCCAAATCCTTATACTCACCTCTCCTGCGCCTCCGTTCCTCATAGTCCCCTGTCTGGTCCTCGTTCGTTGCATCTTCTGTTCCTCCAATGCTGAATACCCCAGACCTCTCATATTGAGCTGGAACTTCTGGCTCTGAAGAAGCCTGGGATCGTTTTATGCCAGCATGCAAAAAGTTTTCAACATCCGAAAGTGCACCGTGAGGTTGCCTGTGCAGAACTGCCTCAGTCCTCATCAGAGCTGAAAGTGAGATGCCAAGGTATTTTGGCACTTGTGGGAAAGAACAGAAGACGCAACAAGGAACGGATGGGTGACCGCGAGGAGCGGAGGGGCCGAAGAGGTAAGCGATAAGGAAAATGTAAGGTTGTTTTGGTTTTTTTTTTGTTTTATCTTTCAAAGGGAATCTGTCAGCAGGTTTTTGCTACCTCATCTCAGAGCAACATGATGTAGACAAGGAAATTCTGAATCCAATGGTGAATCACATAGATTACTGGGTGCAGCCGTTCTAACATAATCAAAGAATACAGTCATGGCCAAAAGTTTTGAGAATGACATCAAAATTATATTTTCACATGATCTGTTGCCCTCTGGTTTTTAATTGTGTTTGTCTGATGTTTACATCACATACAGAAATATAATTGCAATCATATTATGAGTACCAAAAGGTTATATTGACAGTTAGAATGAGTTAATGCAGCAAGTCAATATTTGCAGTGTTGACCCTTCTTCTTCAGTACCTCTGCAATTCTCCCAGGCATGCTCTCATTCAACTTCTGGATCAAATCCTGACTGATAGCTGTCCATTCTTGCATAAGCAATGCTTGCATTTTGCCAGAATTTGTTGGTTTTTGTTTGTCCATCCGTCTCTTGATGATTTCCCACAAGTTCTCAATGGGATTAAGATCTGGGGAGTTTCCAGGCCATGGACCCAAAATCTCTATGTTTTGTTCCATGAGCCATTTAGTGATCACCTTTGCTTTATGGCAAGGTGCTCCATCATGCTGGAAAAGGTATTGTTGCGCGACAAACTGCTCTTGGACAGTTGGGAGAAGTTGCTCTTGGAGGACATTCTGGTACCATTCTTTATTCATGGCTGTGTTTTTAGGTAAGACTGTGAGTGAGCCGATTCCCTTGGCTGAGAAGCAACCCCACACATGAATCGTTTCAGGATGCTTAACAGTTGGCATGAGACAAGACTGGTGGTAGTGCTCACCTCTTCTTCTCTTAATAAGCGGTTTTCCAGATGTCCCAAACAATCGAAAAGGGGATTCATCTGAGAAAATGGCTTTACCCCAGTCCTCAGCAGTCCACTCCCTGTACCTTTTGCAGAATATCAGTCGGTCCCTGATGTTTTTTTCTGGAGAGAAGTGGCTTCTTTGCTGCCCTCCTTGAAACCAGGCCTTGCTCAAGCAGTCTCCGCCTCACAGTGCGTGCAGAAGCACTCACACCAGCCTGCTGCCATTGCTGAGCTAGCTCGGCACTGCTGGTAGTCCAGTTGACTGAGGTGCAATCTTTGTAGCTGCAATACTCTTCCCTGTTAAGCCATTTTTGTGCAGCGCAATGATGGCTGCACGTGTTTCTTTAGAGATAACCACGGTTAACTGAAGAGAAACAATGATACCAAGCACCAGCCTCCTTTTAAAGTGTCCAGTGGTGTCATTCTTACTTAATCATGAGTGATTAATTGCCAGCCCTGTCCTCATCAACACCCACACCTGTGTTAATGGAACAATCACTAAAACAATGTTAGCTGCTCCTTTTAAGGCAGGAATGCAATGATGTTGAAATGTGTTTTGGGGGTTAAAGTTCATTTTCTTAGCCAATATTGACTTTGCAAGTAATTGCTGTTAAGCTGATCACTCTTTATGACATTCTGGAGTATATGCAAATTGCCATTAGAAAAAACTTAAGCAGTAGACTTTGTAAAAATTAATATTTGTAGCATTCTCAAAACTTTTGGCCATGACTGTAGAGTTTTAAGAATGTATCTGAGCCAAGGAAGCTGTCCCCCCACCCCATGCTCTCAATAGAGATTGTGCATTGGCTGTGAGATGTCAATCATAGCAGAGGGTTTGTTGGAACTGCAGTGCATGTGCTTTCTAGTCCTGCAAAATTGATAACAGGGTAATAAAGCTATTAGTGTAAGTAAACAATAGCTCACACACACATAAGACAAGCACAGTTGCCTTTTGTGTTTTAACCCCTACATCATGCTGTCCTTAGTTTACATAGCAAAAACCTGCTGGCAGATTCCTTTTAACCTTTTGATAGACCTTTTATGGTTCAGAAAAATAGCAGCTAGTAGATGCCATTTTGCTGAATCCGCATGAGTGCAGATTTTTGTAAAATTTAAAAAGAATTCACTTCTACTCAAATTTATTTACTTATCTTTAATGGTTGTTATGATTATTCTTAGTAGTATTTTTAGTAGTAGTAGAAAATTAGAAATGGTAAAAGTAATAATAGTTTGATACACATTTTACCACAAGTAAGGATAGTTATAATAAAAGCTAAATAATATGTTGCTGTAGCATCCGAATCTCTGCAGAGACACTAACTTACCACCCTGGCCGTGTTGCGTCCTCCCCTGCACTCCCACAGCCATCTACGTTTGCTGCTGCCTCCTTCCCCTCCCGGGCCCAGTACATGCCGCAGAGGGTTCCCGAGAGTGCTCCTAAAACGCGTGCGAACCCTGGCCCTTCTCTTAAAGAGCTGGCTTGCCATTTCCCGGAAATACCGGTCAGCCTATGGCTGAGAGGAACTATGTATTTAAGGCATCCTCCCATTAGGGGAGGTGCCTGCGCAACACATTCAGTTAGTCAGTATACTAGTTTGCTAGCTAGTTGTCAGGTCTCGTTAACCCTGTGTCCGTCTTCAGCACTTGCCGTCCTATACCTGTACCCCTACCATGCCCACCATTCTTGTCCATACCTTCCTGTCCAGGCTGACTCGGTCACCCCGCCTGTACCCGTCTATTCCTGTGTCCGTCACCTGCCCTGGGGGTCAGCTGTCACAGTTTCAGTTACTGCCCTGGGAGTGGTACCTGGTGTCTGCCTCGCGGTGAGTGCCCAGTTACACCCCTCCCACTAAGGGTAAGCCTGGGTCCACTAACCCCCTTGCTGCCTCTACATCACCCATGAGCATAACAATTGCTATCACTATTAATCTTTTTTAGAAGTGGTAGTGAAAAAGTATTGGTAGTAATAACAATACTGCTGCATCTCTAGTACTACTTCTAGTAGAGCTGCTACTACTACTATTATTATTACTACTGTTACTATTTCCTATTCTGATAAACAGCATTTAGGGGCCATATACAGTAGATTAAAGTATTCATATGATAGGTCATCAATATCAGTTTGGTGGGCGTCCGACATCTGTAATGTAAGCTACGTGTTGGACTCCCATCGATCCTACATTGATGAATTATCTGAAGAATGTGTATAATTCATAACAAAATGGTGGACAACACTTTTTTAAAGTAATTAGAGCTTCGCAACTTTTAACATTGCTGATAATTTTGGGAAAAATAGATCAAGTAGTTTGATTTAAATCTACTATAGATTAAGCCCGTAAGAACAATGCCCTCACGCCTCTGTGCCAGTCTGTTATTGCTATTTTGTTCACTGTGTAAGGGAATGGACTGGTTGCTGTCGAGTTCCTTTTCCTAAAAAAAGTGGATTATGTCCTGCATCTTTGTAAATAATGTAATTATATTTTTTTGTGTAATGTATAGTGGAATTATATATGGTTGCCAGATTATAGGGGATGAAATATATTGGAACTTGCCCACAATGGGAGGGGTTAAAGCTTAGGGAAAGAGACAGTTTCCTTCTATAAAGTTAGTGAAAATCCAGTAGTGACAGGAGCAGATATACATATAGTCTGGAGGGTTTCAAAGCTGCATGCAGTGGGTGACCTGTGGCAGGAGAAAAGAGACCTGAACAGAGATGGCGTGATCCTGTAGTGGTGACTGAGACACAGAGCACTAGCAGACTACTGAGATAGAGCACATGTCTTGTCTAGAGACTGACCTTCCTGCAAAGTGGCCTTTAGCTGGAAGGGTCCAGAGGATAGAACTCTAGTGGCCGGGCCCAAGGGTACATATAGCTTAAGGCCTCTTTCACAAGTCCGTGAAAATAACGCACATTTTTCACAGACGTGTCAAAGGTGCGTTTTGCCCTCCGTGAGCCGTGTTTATGGCACACGTGTGTTCTCCGTGTGTTATCCGTGATAACACACGGAGAACGGGAACTTTCTACTCACCTGTCCCTGGCGTTGCTACGGTCTCCGGTCCTGCCGACTCCCCGCTGCTGCTGCTTCCGGCCACAGTGAAGTGAATATGCAGTGAGCATAATGAGCGGCGGTCGGAAGCAAGTGGCAGAGACAGCAGGGCTGGAGAAGGTGAGTAAAGATTTGTTATTTTTTTCTCACACACGTGTGTTTTCTCCGGTGCGTGTCATACGGAACACCTCCGTGTGGTCCGTATGCGGGCCATGTGACACCCGTGATGCCGGAGAAAAAGGGACATGTCTACGTGTGGAGGACACGGGCACACGTATGCTCCACACATACACACGGTCCATGGCAGAACATGCACTTCAGCGCAGACCCATTGATTTTAATGGGTCTACGTGTGCCCGTGTCTCCGGTACGTGAGGAAACGGACCAAACATGTACCGGAGACACGGACGTGTGAAAGAGGCCTAAAAGGTATTGAGCTGCGATGTACTATTACGTGAGCCAAGTTGGAGTCTCCCTATGCACTAGAAGTTAAAAGCTCTACTCTGGTCCT
Organism: Anomaloglossus baeobatrachus; assembly: GCF_048569485.1. Classification (NCBI taxonomy): domain Eukaryota; kingdom Metazoa; phylum Chordata; class Amphibia; order Anura; family Aromobatidae; genus Anomaloglossus; species Anomaloglossus baeobatrachus. The sequence goes on along the minus strand of NC_134364.1, from coordinate 49,039,012 downwards.
TCTGGCAAATCTCCTACTCTACGAGAATACACATGGAGCCATAAAAAGGGAAAGTGACCATCATCATGAATTGGACTGTAGCACTAGATTGGATTGTGCTGGGACCCACAAGAACAGTAAGAATGGAAACAATCCAGAGGGAACTGCAAGTGTCTCTGAAGATGTTTTGTACAACTGAAACATGCTGGAAGTTATGTGCCCACTGTCTCATATTTGTAGTTGATGGAAGAGAAACCGCTAAGTAAAGTCCCGTGGCTTGAACGGAATTGGTGGGCTCCTTGTCTGTATGAGTCGTCAACTGGTCCTGGCCAGCTGAAACTATAGTCATCATGCAGCCTGCATGGGTATACTGCTCACACAGCGAAAGTCCATACACCCAGCGAGGACCACGTTTTACATGTAGTTTGGCGCGGCGTCGGCAATCAAGACCTCACACACGACGATTTCCTCACTCCATATACCTATATATATATATACAAATCAAGAAGGCCTGCGGAGACACCATCACATGTTTCTCAACGCTGGCAGGAAACTAGCCAGGTCTTTCACCGGGACGGAACAACCACGGGAAGGGCAGTCTCCAGTCAAGGAGACCACCTATGCCAAACATGGTATCCATCCACAGACAGCCGTTTCGGGGTATTTGCCCCTCATCAGTGTGGAGTAGGAATCTGGCTAGTGGGACATTGCCTAGTAAAAGACTATGTGAGCAAGGATGGTTGACCTTAGGGAGATCAACATCCACCACTGCGGAGACACCATCACGTGTTTCTCAACGCAGTGATTCTAGAGCAATGCCCCCTAGGAAATATTCAAAGCAAGAAGGCCTGCGGAGACACCATCACATGTTTCTCAACGCTGGCAGGAAACTAGCCAGGTCTTTCACCGGGACGGAACAACCACGGGAAGGGCAGTCTCCAGTCAAGGAGACCACCTATGCCAAACATGGTATCCATCCACAGACAGCCGTTTCGGGGTATTTGCCCCTCATCAGTGTGGAGTAGGAATCTGGCTAGTGGGACATTGCCTAGTGAAAGACTATGTGAGCAAGGATGGTTGACCTTAGGGAGATCAACATCCACCACTGCGGAGACACCATCACGTGTTTCTCAACGCAGTGATTCTAGAGCAATGCCCCTAGGAAATATTCAAAGCAAGAAGGCCTGTGGAGACACCATCACATGTTTCTCAACGCTGGCAGGAAACTAGCCAGGTCTTTCACCGGGACGGAACAATCACGGGAAGGGCAGTCTCCAGTCAAGGAGACCACCTATGCCAAACATGGTATCCATCCACAGACAGCCGTTTCGGGGTATTTGCCCCTCATCAGTGTGGAGTAGGAAACTGGCTAGTGGGAGCAATGCCTAGTAGAAGACTACATAAGCAAGGATGGTTGACCTTAGGGAGGGCAAATACCCCGAAACGGCTGTCTGTGGATGGATACCATGTTTGGCATAGGTGGTCTCCTTGACTGGAGACTGCCCTTCCCGTGGTTGTTCCGTCCCGGTGAAAGACCTGGCTAGTTTCCTGCCAGCGTTGAGAAACATGTGATGGTGTCTCCGCAGGCCTTCTTGCTTTGAATATTTCCTAGGGGGCATTGCTCTAGAATCACTGCGTTGAGAAACACGTGATGGTGTCTCCGCAGTGGTGGATGTTGATCTCCCTAAGGTCAACCATCCTTGCTCACATATATATATACATATACCCAACTACTTTTAGTGTTCCTGTTTCCTGACTGATTGCAACCTCCAGTGCTTCTACTATCTGCTTCCTGATCTCCTGTCTGCCTGTGGCCTTCAGTACATCTGCAACCTGCTTCCCAGTCTCCTTTCTACCTCTGCTACCTGCTTCTGGGTCTTCTGTGTGCCTGCGGCCTCCAGTATGTCTGCTACCTGCTTCCCAATCTCCTTTCTGCTTGTGGCCTTCAATGCCTCTGCTACCTGCTTCCAGATCTCCTCTCTGGTTGTAGCCTTCAGTACCTCTGCTAGCTGCTTCTCGGTCTTCTGTGTGCCTGCAGCCTTCAGTACCTCTGCTTCCCAGCCTCCTGTCTACCTGTTGTCTCCAGTACCTCTGCTACCTGCTTCCTGATCTCCTGTCTGCCTGCAGACTCCAGTAGCTAAACTATCTGCTTCCTGATCTCCTGTCTGCCTGCAACCTTCAGTACCTCTGCTACCTGCTTCCTGATCTCCTGTCTGCCTGTGGCCTGTAGTACCTCTGCTACCTACTTCCCAGTCTCCTTTCTGTCTGCAGCCTTCAGTACCTCTGCTACCTGCTTCCTGATCTCCTCTCTGCCTGTGCCCTCCAGTACATCTACTATCTACTTCCTGGTTTCCTTTCTGCCTGCAGCCTCTAGTACCTCTGCTACCTGCTTCCTGGTCTCCTGTCTGCCTGTAGCCTCCAGTACCTCCGCTAGCTGCTTCTCAGTCTTCTGTGTGCCTGCGGCCTCCGGTACCTCTGCTACCTGCTTCCCGATCTCCTATCTGACTGTGGCCTTCAGGACCTCTACTACCTGCTTCCTGGTCTCCTGTTTGCCTGCGGCCTCCAGTATATCTGCTACCTGCTTCCTGATCGCCTTTCTGCTTGTGGCCTTCAGTAGATCGGCTACCCGCTTCCAGATATCTGATCTGCCTGTGGCCTTCAGGACCTCTACTACCTGCTTCCTGGTATCCTGTCTGCCTGCGGCCTCCAGTGCCTCTGCTAGCGGCTTCCTGATCTCTTTCCTGCCTGCGGCCTCCAGTGCCTTTGCTAGCGGCTTCCTGATCTCTTTTCTGTCTGCGGCCTCCAGTACCTCTGCTACCTGCTTCCTGGTCTCCTTGGGCTTGAAGGATTCACTTCACCAAGTGAAATAAACAAAAGAAAATAAATAAATATGAATTATTATTATTTGAAAATTTTCCTATGATTAATTATAGTCCTATAAATGATCTTGCTCTAAAAAGAAAACTCACCGACAGAAGTATAACAAGTGGTAACCCGATGTTTTCCATAACTGTAGAAAAAATACAGTTTTTCACATTTATTATCATTATTAACACTCTGGAAATCCTGCAATAGATTTTAGTTTGTACAAATAAATGATGCAGAACAGAATAGAAGGCTTAATATGAAAAAAGTCATTTTATTTCTGCAAAAAAAAAATGATTTCAGTGCAAGGGTTATTTCTCCGATTTGTACATCATTTATATGCAGATAGATATTGAAATATAAATTGAGAAAATATATAATTCCATATGGCGCCTATTTGTTCCATGCTGGTAAATTGCCACATTATAATAGCACAATAAACAACAGATAAAACATCCTTAAGCTACAGCACCCTTTTCGTTAAGAGATAATAGCTTCTGTTTATGGACACTGCAATTTCAATGCACTTCAATTAATTTTCGCTAATGTTCTCTGGTTCCTTTAAAAGAAACTTAAATTAGTTTTTCTTTCTGGTATTGGACTTGCATACAATGAAATAAAAAAAAAATTGTTTACCCAATTAATAATGTATTTCTAGTGAATGGATATTGCGGAACTGGTAAATAATTGCTGTTTTTTGTCTCATTGTTTGACCTGTCATGAAGTATAATTAGAACGGTTCTCAAATAGAACCATATTTTTTATTTCTCAAAAATAATTGTGTCGAAATCTATCAACAGATTAAAATAATTGAATGCATGAAGGATTTTTTACGTGCAGTCAATAGACCCCCATGAAATGTATTGTATTTAATAATAAAGATTGGGAGGTCTCAAATGTGAAGACGTCAACATTTGTAACAAAGAACCTAAAAACAACGATGCCTTCATTAATAAATGACAGACTTGTTAGTGCCTGGGATTTATGGCCATTTTATGATCAGACACAATATAGAATCTATCTATTTATCCCTCTATCTATCCATCTATCTATCTATCTATCTATCTATCTATCTATCTATCTATCTATCTATCCCTCTATCTATCTATCCCTCTATCTATCTATCCCTCTATCCCTCTATCCATCTATCCATCTCTCCAGCTATCCATCTCTCCAGCTATCCATCTATCCATCCATCCATCCATCTATCCATTCCTCTATCCCTCTATCCCTCTATCTATCTATCTCTCTATCTATCTATCTATCTATCCCTCTATCCCTCTATCCCTCTATCTCTCTATCCCTCTATCCCTCTATCTCTCTATCTCTCTATCCCTCTATCTATCTATCTCTCTATCTCTCTATCTCTCTATCTCTCTGTCTCTCTGTCTCTCTGTCTCTCTGTCTCTCTGTCTCTCTGTCTCTCTGTCTCTCCGTCTCTCCGTCTCTCCGTCTCTCCGTCTCTCCGTCTCTCCGTCTCTCCGTCTCTCCGTCTCTCCGTCTCTCCGTCTCTCCGTCTCTCCGTCTCTCCGTCTCTCCGTCTCTCCGTCTCTCCGTCTCTCCGTCTCTCCGTCTCTCCGTCTCTCCGTCTCTCCATCTATCCGTCTCTCCATCTATCTATCTATCTATCTATCCCTCTATCTCTATCTATCTAACATTCTAATATCGATCTATCTACTAGAAAATATATCAAATGTGTTATTTTGGATTTTTTTAAACCTGAGGCTAAAGGCTGCTTTACACGCAGCGACATCGCTAGCGATGTTGCTTGTGAAAGCACCCGCCCCCGTCGTTTGTGTGTCACGGGCAAATCGCTGCCCGTGGCGCACAATATCTCTAGGACGCGTAACACATACCTGCTTAACGACGTCGCTGTGGGCGGCGAACTTCCTCTTTTTTAAGGGTGAGGTTCATGCGCCATCACAGCAACGTCACACAGCGGCCCGCTAATAGAAGCGGAGGGGCGGAGACCAGCCGCATTAACAACACGCCCAACTCGTTGCCGGAGGATGCAGGTATGGTGTTGTTCCTCGTTCCTGGGGTGTCACACGTAGCTATGTGTGCTGCCGCAGGAATGACAAATAACCTGCGTCCTGCACCAGCAACGATATTTGGGAAAGGAACGACGCGTCAACGATCAATGATTAGGTGAGTATTTTTGATCGTTAGCGGTCGCTTGTTGGTGTCACACGCAACGACGTCGCTAACGAGGCCGGATGTGCATCACAAATTCTGTGATCCCAGCGATATCTCGTTAGCAATGTCGTTGCATGTAAAGCGGCCTTTAGGGTCAACTGGTGGTACGTGTGCCAGTCTTAAACTGGACTGAATATATTAACCTTTTCCTATGCGGAGTCCCTACGGGGGGGACATTCCAAAAATTCCGTTACGCTCCTTTTCCGGGCCACTGTCTTGTTTATCATTCACATGTGAATAAATTGATTTCCTGTTGATTTATTTTACAAAATTAATTCCTGTTTTCATGTTTTTTCCCAATTATAATAGGATTTCAATGGACAGAACAGAAAATTTTTTTGGATAGGAAAAGATAGGAAAAGGTTAAAAGAAATCTGTCAGCAGATTTTTGCCATGTAACCTGAGACCCTGATTCCAGAGATGTGTAACTTACTGCGGTTTATTTGCTGTTTTCAATAAAAACAGTGTTTTATCAGCAGGAGATTATCACTACAGGTCAAACTCCACCTCTCCTACTGAGTAGCAGCTTTCTGTCAATATACAGTGTACACAGATTTTAATCAGTAGGGATATACATGTCTCAGTGTTCTGACCTCTGCTAGATCTGCAGTAGTGAAAACTGATTGTATCACAACTGCTGTACCCTGTAAACTAAGTGATACATTGCTGGAATCAGGGTCTTTGCTCCTACCTCAGGTTGCTGTCAGATTACATAGCAAAAACCTGCTGACAGATTCACTTTAAAATCTCTTAATAAATGTATCCTTTTGCTATCCATTTATCATAAATTGAATTTAATGCCCGCTATGCACAAGTATAGAACTGTCGTTCAAGTTGAGCCATTTACTATCATAGTTAGTAATAAGTTGTGGGAAAACAACGTTATTTCAAGCATATAATGCTCATTCAAATTCTCCTGTGGCAAGTATCCGGTGTTGGCAATATGAAAATCAGACCTGAAACCAGATAAAAAAAGGAGAAGTTGCCTCAGTCTTTGCATTGCGTGTCTGTGTGGGCCACACTAAGCATGGAGAACAGAGAAAGGAGAAGAGAACTGGACTTGAAAACTGAAACTGTTAAAAAAAAATAACAATCTTAAGATTACAAGTCCATCTCCAGAGATCTTGATGTTTCTTTGTCCATGGTGTGCAACAAAATCAAGAAATTTACAACCTTTGGAACTGCAGATAATCTTTCTGGACGTGGGCGGCAGAGAAAAATTGATAATGGTTTTAAAAAAGGATAGCCTGGATAGTGGATAAGCCGCCCCAATCTAGTTCCAAAGAAATTTAAGCTGTCCTGCAGGTTCAGGGTGCATCAGTGTCCACTTGAACTATCCGTCGATACTTTAATAAAATGAAATTCTATTGCAGGAGACCCAGAAGGACCCCACTGCTGACACAGAGACATAAAAAAGCTAGACTGTTGTTTTTCAAAATTTACATGATTGACCAAAATCCTTCTGGGAATGCGTGTTGTGGACAGATGAGACCAAGATAGGGCTTTTTGGTAAAGCAGATCATTCTACTGTTTAACAAAAAAATGGAATGAGGCCTACAAAGAAAAAAACACAGTACCTACAGTCAGATACGGTGGAGGTTCAAAGATTTTTTGGGGTTGTTCGCTACCTCTGGCACTGTGTGCTTTGGCTGTGTGTAAGGCATCATGAAATCCAAACATTGCCAAAAGATTTTGGGTCACACAATGTAGTGTTCAGTGTCAGAAAGAGGTGTTGTGTCCGAGGTCTTGGGTGTTCCAGCAGGACAATGATGCCAAACAGACTTCAAGAAGCCTCCAGAAATGGATGGAAACAAATGTATGTATAACAAAACGTGTAATTGGAATTATTTACTTAGGGAAATATTTCATTTTCTAGCAGAATATCAAGGGCACCAACACTTTCCGCCATGACTGCACATCAGGATGCATTTTGTTACTTATCCAATTGTTTAACATTTGTTCAGGTCAAAGTTTGAAAAGTGTTCAATATCTGGTGGGGGAGCATTATTGGCACAATTGTAGGACATACGACGAAGCTCTATTATTATTCCAGACACAATTATAATAGGAACTTCTTCCTACAAATTTCAATATAGCCCCAAAGATTGGCTGTTACTCAGCAGGGGATCAAAACATTTTAAGTTTTATAGAGTTAAAAAACAAAACAATAAAACTAACAATATCACCTGCAAGTCAGTGGCTTTAATGTTCTTAACTCCTGTATATTGAAGGTTGACATTAAAGCACAGCCCCAAGACTCACATTCTTCTGTATAACATGCATGGGTGAGCATGGACTTCTTTAATATTTCGGCTTTCACAATCCCTTTACTACAGTTGATTTTTCGTCTGAAGGATTTCACACCTCTAACATATGTTTTGGAAAGATGTAGAGTTCTGGAATTTGAGACAATTGTGATTTCTACAGATATGCTACCCACCCATTGTTACAGTAACAATCAGTCACTCATTGGAATTATGGTAGAATATATTATTTATTTATTATACATTTGCTTATATAGCACCATTATATTCTGCATCGCTTTACATAAATCAGCTGTCCCCATTGGGGCTCACAATCTAAATTTCCTATTAGTTTGTGTTTGGCGTGTGGGAAGAAATGGAGAACCCGGAGGAAATCTCCACAAACTAACTCCTTGCAGATGTCGCCCTTGGTGGGATTTGAACCCAGGACTCCAGCACTGCAAAGCAACAGTGTGAACCACTGAGCCACGGTGCTGCACTCTAATATATAATATATACTGAAACATTTATCAATTGATAATAAAATATCAAAATTCAAAAATATACAATTCAGATAGTTGGCCATATTGCCCATTCTTACCCATAAATGCTTAAGGGTTCTTGCAGTTTACAATTTAAAAAAAGGTGGGAGATGAAGGGGTTAAATGAACACGCTGCCATGGACAAATAAAGTGGAACTAGGATGGCTTGATTGTGATTTATTCAATTTGTTTCGGAGAAACCAATCTCCTTCTTCAATTGATAGCATTCATATTTCCCCTATATTGTTTCCTTGTGTCTTCATTTAGTATTAGTGGTGTTGACTAGATCTCATACCTGCCATCCTGACTTACCCAGGTATCCAGCTCAACGACAACTTTGGAACCTGTATAGGGTCAGTAAGGGCAGTGAGGGTGAGCTGCAGGCTGTTGTCAGGGGTCACCACTTCCCCCTTTCCCAGCAATAAAGCAGTACTTAAACCTTCCTGTGTGCTGTCCTATAGGGCTAGTATAGCCTTGCGCCCCTGCCGTGACAGGTTGTGACCTGCTCACAACCATTCCAGGTGAGCAATTCCATGACTATGACAGGCCTCACTGGGTCTTGGCAATACTCGTCACTGGGTCGGTGAGGGTCAGGGGATGTTACGGGTGGCTCTCCCCGGTTTCGTGACTGTCTTGCTAAATTCTCCTAAAAAGGGGCTGAAAGCCCGTACTTATGAAGCGCTCACTGATGTCCTAATCAGGCACGAATACTAAGATTCTTTATAGCAATATATTATTTATTTTAATAGCACATGAATAATCAATGGTACATAGGCATTAGCACTACTTTATAGTCATAGAATCTTATACAATAACAGAAATATACATCAACATTACAGTATGTTGTAGCACTCCTTCCTCATCGGAGGGACTCGATTAGTGAGAAGGAAGACAACCCGGCCTCTGCATCACAGGCGCAGTGCATCCACTTGAACGTCCTGGAAATGTTCCCTGTCTCACTGAGCGAGCCCTGTATTTTTATACCAAACTTTGTACATTGTGATGCTGTGTGCACTGAGTATTGCAATTGGTGACCAGCATGTGATTGCTGAGTCATGGTCATGTAACCTGACCACGTGCTGCTGTGGGCACCAGTAGCTTCCTGCACATGTTGCTTGCTTGACCACTGGTTTCCTGCATATGTTGAACTGTAAGCGTTCCTTCCTCATAATAGTGGTTTATTAAAGACCTACTTAATACGTACTCTTCATCATGGTGAAATGGGGTCAACCAGAGGACACCTCTCTGATACTGAGTTTGGATGGATAACAAGACCTGTGAACACTATTTTTTGATTAGGATTCCTATCTAATCACACTCATTCTTCAGTCATATCACATTGGTATCACAGTGACCCCGTCGGTGTCAATAAAAGGGATTGATGATGGGATGATGGTGGATGTTGGGAGTAGTTGTCTTGTGATGCTACCTGTGTTGTGCAGCCAGGGATTAGCCGCTGCTGCGGGTGCTGTCCTCTGGGGCTGATGGTGTCACAGCTCAGATTATTAGGCTCCCCACATGTAGAGCCAGGCCCCAGGGTGGTGGTAGTGGCCGTTGGCTCCATAGTGTGGGGCGCCGGTAAGGACAGGCTTACACAGTGGTTTCGGTTGAAGGTCTTTACTCACTGTATGATAGCCACCCACAGAGTGCCGGTTTCTGCCATGATGGGCCCCAGCCAATCCCGGGTAAGTCGGAAGTCACCACCGGTGTCGGAGTGTGTCATTTCCTCAAGGATTGCCCCTCAATGAAGTGAAGAACTCCAAGCCTCCAAGCCTCAGGCTCTGAGAAGAAGTTGAAGAAAGTGGTGTCACAGTGTCAAAACTGTAGTCCCGACTTGACTGAAGATTGTGTGAAGGTTGCTCCTCCTTCTACCCCAAGTGGTACTCGCCCCCATGTGGTTGTCCTAGTGACCGGGAAAGTCCCATGCCTCGTGATGGCAGACCCCAGCCTACCCTAGTCCAGTCCCCAGTGGGAAGGTACCTAAGCTGTATGTAAAGTGAAATGTGTAAACACCGATGATAAACCTCTTCCTCACCCGAGAGGAATACTGCACCTTAAATGAGATGTAGTACCCTGTGGCGACTGAATTCTCATGGGTGCCACAGCTACACCTTTATACTTTCTATCAAGGCTAAGACTCTACTAAGACCCGGATCCGCAAAATCTCTCTTCTCTCTCTCTTCTCTCTCTCTCTCTTTCCCTCTCTCTCTCTCTCGTCCCGGAGCCGACTCCCCATTTATTTACATGGACACCGATTCCAGATTGGATCCGGACTTCTGCGGCAACCCGATCCGGATCCGCCGGACGCGGATTATAACCGATCCGCTCAACTCTAGTATCTATCTTAAAAAATTTGAATGTTTTGTTGACCAATTCCTAAATCAGGTTGTCTCACTATGACAATCACTTCTCAGTTTGAAGCCTTCATACCTATCCGCTGATTGACATGGTCTAACTTTAGAAACCTCCAGCCAAAAACTGTAGTGGATGAGTCAGCCAAAAGTGAGCACCCCAACTAATCTTGAATACATCAAGAGCAGGAACCTCAATGAATCAAGCTAAGGCTATGTGCGCATGCTGTGTTTTTTTTATGCTGCGTTTGTGCGTTTTTGGCTGCAAAAAACGCACCCACGGCAAAAACGCACTGCGTTTCGGTGTGTTTTTGGCTGTGTTTTGCTGCGTTTTTGTTCCTGCATTTTTCTAATGCATTGTCTATGGTAAAAACGCACAAAAACGCAAGAATTAATGAACATGTTCATTTTTTTTTTTAAGTTGTCAGAATCGCAGCTAAAAAAAAATTTTTTGTGTGGACAGCAAAAATGAAAAGTCATAGACTTTGCTGGGGAAGCAAAGTCATGCAGTTTTGACCTCGAAAATGCACAAAAACACACCACAAAAACACAGTAAAAAACGCAACATGCGCACTTAGCCTAAAAGGTCCTATGAAGAAGTGGTTGTGGTCTTCAGACAAGCCTTTGTGATCTCTCTGCGAGCTGGATCTGTGTTAAGGGTGCTTTTCACACTGTGACATCGCTAGCGATTGCTAGCAATGCCGACCGCGGTAGCACCTGCCCCCGTTGTACGTGTGACAATTGGTGATCGCTGCCGTAGCGAACATTATCGCTATGGTAGCGTCACATGCACATACCTGGTCAGCGACGTCACTGTGACTGCTGAACAATCCCTCCTTCAAGGGGGAGGTGCGTTCGGCGTCATAGCGACGTCACTGCGGCGTCACTAAGCGGCCGGCCAATAGAAGCGGAGGGGAGCAGATGAGCGGGACGTATCATCCCGCCCACCTCCTTCCTTCCGCATTGCCGGTGGAGGCAGGTAACAAGATGTTCGTCGCTCCTGCGGTGTCACACATAGCGATGTGTGCTGCTGCAGGAACGACGGACAACATTGCTACGTACGAGACAACGATTTTTGGTGTTTGGACGACCTCTCCAAAACCAACGATTTTTGTCTCCTTTGCGATCGTTTAAGGTCGTTCATACGTGTTACACGCTGCGATGCCGCTAACGACGCCGGATGTGCGTCACAAACACTGTGACCCCGACGATAAATCGTTAGCGATATCGCAGCGTGTAAAGAACCCTTTAGAATTTCTTTCATGTCTTAGATTTAGATATTTCATAATAAAAATGATTGATATAAAAGAGGGATAAATAATGATGAGCGAGTATCAAAATACTCGGATTCGCGATACTCGTAACGAGTACTGTCTAATACTTGCGTATTCATTCTGAATAGTGTGTACAATGCAAGTCAATGGGGAATATTCACATTGCAATGAGTAACCCGAATGCTGCACTATTCACTACTTGCACGAGGCAGGGGAGCAAGGTTATACCATACTACAATGTTAAGGCTTCCCTTTTTTGCTTACAAAAGGAAGCAGAAAAATTTTTCATCCATTTTTGATGTGTTTGTCCATTTTTATCATCTGTGCGTCATCTGTATGCAAGAATTTTTTTTTTCCAAGTTTCGTCATCTCGTTAGATAGTACAAAACAGACAGCACTCAGATGATTCATGGATGGTGTCTACGGGCGGTCTGTGTTTTGTTTTTTTTTCACCAACCCATTATATTGAATAGGTGATTTTTATATTTCGGTTCTGTTTTTGTTTTTCAGTTGTTGACAATGTGCTGCCAAAAAAAAAATGTATCTGTGAACATGGCCATAGTCTACAATAGGTATGTGTTCTATCCACAAAAAACGGTTATAGAACACATAAAACTCAGGCATTTGAATTTGCCCCAATTGTGATAAGGTGGAAGGGATGGAATTGGATAGCGATAGCGGGTGTCAGTAATACCATATGACAGGTATTTATTGCAGCCTGTAGTCTGCTAATGGAGGCTTATATGTTACTTCTGCCAAAATTTCACTGTTTGATTGTAACAATATAAGAAAATATTGCTGTTATATATATATATATATATATATATATATATATATAGTACAGACCAAAAGTTTGGACACACCTTCTCATCTCCAGACCAACTGTTAAGAGGAGACTTTGTGCAGCAGGCCTTCATGGTAAAATAGCTGCTAGGAAACCACTGCTAAGGACAGGCAACAAGCAGAAGAGACTTGTTTGGGCTGAAGAACACAAGGAATGGACATTAGACCAGTGGAAATCTGTGCTTTGGTCTGATGAGTCCAAATTTGAGATCTTTGGATCCAACCACCGTGCCTTTGTAGAAAAGGTGAACGGATGGACTCTACATGCCTCTACATACATATTTTC